>NW_028175499.1:0-7500 GCF_949987555.1 Borostomias antarcticus
AGACTCAGCGACCATCAACTAGAGATCGAAAAAGGTCGTTATAAGAAGGAATGGAAACCCAGAGAAGTGAGAATCTGCAAACACTGTTCTTCAGGGGAAATAGAACCAGAGGTCAATTTCTCCTCTTCTGCCCCCTATACCTGCCTTCTACCCCTATACCTGCCTTCCTACCCCCTATATCTGCCTTCCTACCCCCTATACCTGCCTTCCTACCCCCTATACCTGCCTTCCTACCCCCTATACCTGCCTTCCTACCCCCTCTACCTGCCTTCCTACCCCCTATACCTGCCTTCCTACCCCCTATACCTGCCTTCCTACCCCCTATACCTGCCTTCCCCCTTACCTGCCTTCATACCTGCCTTCCCCCTTACCTGCCTTCCTACCCCCTATACCTGCCTTCCTACCCCCTATACCCTCCTTCCTACCCCCTATACCTGCCTTCCTACCCCCTATATCTGCCTTCCTACCCCCTATACCTGCCTTCCTACCCCCTATACCTGCCTTCCTACCCCCTATACCTGCCTTCCTACCCCCTATACCCTCCTTCCTACCCCCTATACCCTCCTTCCTACCCCCTATACCCTCCTTCCTACCCCCTATACCTGCCTTCCTACCCCCTATACCTGCCTTCCTACCCCCTATACCCTCCTTCCTACCCCCTATACCTGCCTTCCTACCCCCTTACCTGCCTTCCTACCCCCTATACCTGCCTTCCTACCCCCTATACCCTCCTTCCTACCCCCTATACCTGCCTTCCTACCCCCTATACCTGCCTTCCTACCCCCTATACCTGCCTTCCTACCCCCTATACCTGCCTTCCTACCCCCTATACCTGCCTTCCTACCCCCTATACCTGCCTTCCTACCCCCTATACCTGCCTTCCTACCCCCTCTACCTGCCTTCCTACCCCCTATACCCTCCTTCCTACCCCCTATACCTGCCTTCCTACCCCCTATACCCTCCTTCCTACCCCCTATACCTGCCTTCCCCCTATACCTGCCTTCCTACCCCCTATACCTGCCTTCCTACCCCCTATACCTGCCTTCCTACCCCCTATACCTGCCTTCCTACCCCCTATACCTGCCTTCCTACCCCCTATACCCTCCTTCCTACCCCCTATACCTGCCTTCCTACCCCCTATACCTGCCTTCCTACCCCCTATACCCTCCTTCCTACCCCCTATACCTGCCTTCCTACCCCCTATACCTGCCTTCCTACCCCCTATACCCTCCTTCCTACCCCCTATACCTGCCTTCCTACCCCCTATACCTGCCTTCCTACCCCCTATACCTGCCTTCCCCCTATACCTGCCTTCCTACCCCCTATACCCTCCTTCCTACCCCCTATACCTGCCTTCCTACCCCCTATACCTGCCTTCCTACCCCCTCTACCTGCCTTCCTACCCCCTATACCCTCCTTCCTACCCCCTATACCTGCCTTCCTACCCCCTATACCCTCCTTCCTACCCCCTATACCTGCCTTCCCCCTATACCTGCCTTCCTACCCCCTATACCTGCCTTCCTACCCCCTATACCTGCCTTCCTACCCCCTATACCCTCCTTCCTACCCCCTATACCTGCCTTCCTACCCCCTATACCCTCCTTCCTACCCCCTATACCTGCCTTCCTACCCCCTATACCTGCCTTCCTACCCCCTCTACCTGCCTTCCTACCCCCTATACCCTCCTTCCTACCCCCTATACCTGCCTTCCTACCCCCTATACCCTCCTTCCTACCCCCTATACCTGCCTTCCCCTATACCTGCCTTCCTACCCCCTATACCTGCCTTCCTACCCCCTATACCTGCCTTCCTACCCCCTATACCTGCCTTCCTACCCCCTATACCTGCCTTCCTACCCCCTATACCCTCCTTCCTACCCCCTATACCTGCCTTCCTACCCCCTATACCTGCCTTCCTACCCCCTATACCCTCCTTCCTACCCCCTATACCTGCCTTCCTACCCCCTATACCTGCCTTCCTACCCCCTATACCCTCCTTCCTACCCCCTATACCTGCCTTCCTACCCCCTATACCTGCCTTCCTACCCCCTATACCTGCCTTCCCCCTATACCTGCCTTCCTACCCCCTATACCCTCCTTCCTACCCCCTATACCTGCCTTCCTACCCCCTATACCTGCCTTCCTACCCCCTCTACCTGCCTTCCTACCCCCTATACCCTCCTTCCTACCCCCTATACCCTCCTTCCTACCCCCTCTACCTGCCTTCCTACCCCCTATACCTGCCTTCCCCCTATACCTGCCTTCCTACCCCTTATACCTGCCTTCCTACCCCCTATACCCTCCTTCCTACCCCCTATACCCTCCTTCCTACCCCCTATACCTGCCTTCCTACCCCCTATACCTGCCTTCCTACCCCCTATACCTGCCTTCCTACCCCCTATACCTGCCTTCCTACCCCCTATACCTGCCTTCCTACCCCCTATACCCTCCTTCCTACCCCCTATACCTGCCTTCCTACCCCCTATACCTGCCTTCCTACCCCCTATACCTGCCTTCCTACCCCCTATACCCTCCTTCCTACCCCCTATACCTGCCTTCCTACCCCCTATACCTGCCTTCCTACCCCCTATACCTGCCTTCCTACCCCCTATACCCTCCTTCCTACCCCCTATACCCTCCTTCCTACCCCCTATACCCTCCTTCCTACCCCCTATACCTGCCTTCCTACCCCCTATACCTGCCTTCCTACCCCCTATACCTGCCTTCCTACCCCCTATACCTGCCTTCCTACCCCCTATACCTGCCTTCCTACCCCCTCTACCTGCCTTCCTACCCCCTATACCCTCCTTCCTACCCCCTATACCTGCCTTCCTACCCCCTATACCCTCCTTCCTACCCCCTATACCTGCCTTCCCCCTATACCTGCCTTCCTACCCCCTATACCTGCCTTCCTACCCCCTATACCTGCCTTCCTACCCCCTATACCTGCCTTCCTACCCCCTATACCCTCCTTCCTACCCCCTATACCTGCCTTCCTACCCCCTATACCTGCCTTCCTACCCCCTATACCCTCCTTCCTACCCCCTATACCTGCCTTCCTACCCCCTATACCTGCCTTCCTACCCCCTATACCTGCCTTCCTACCCCCTATACCTGCCTTCCTACCCCCTATACCCTCCTTCCTACCCCCTATACCTGCCTTCCTACCCCCTATACCTGCCTTCCTACCCCCTATACCCTCCTTCCTACCCCCTATACCTGCCTTCCTACCCCCTATACCTGCCTTCCTACCCCCTATACCTGCCTTCCTACCCCCTATACCTGCCTTCCTACCCCCTCTACCTGCCTTCCTACCCCCTATACCTGCCTTCCTACCCCCTATACCTGCCTTCCTACCCCCTATACCTGCCTTCCTACCCCCTATACCCTCCTTCCTACCCCCTATACCCTCCTTCCTACCCCCTATACCTGCCTTCCTACCCCCTATACCCTCCTTCCTACCCCCTATACCTGCCTTCCTACCCCCTATACCTGCCTTCCTACCCCCTATACCTGCCTTCCTACCCCCTATACCTGCCTTCCTACCCCCTATACCTGCCTTCCTACCCCCTATACCTGCCTTCCTACCCCCTATACCCTCCTTCCTACCCCCTATACCTGCCTTCCTACCCCCTATACCTGCCTTCCTACCCCCTATACCCTCCTTCCTACCCCCTATATCTGCCTTCCTACCCCCTATACCTGCCTTCCTACCCCCTATACCTGCCTTCCTACCCCCTATACCTGCCTTCCTACCCCCTATACCCTCCTTCCTACCCCCTATACCTGCCTTCCTACCCCCTATACCTGCCTTCCTACCCCCTATACCCTCCTTCCTACCCCCTATATCTGCCTTCCTACCCCCTAAACCTGCCTTCCTACCCCCTATACCTGCCTTCCTACCCCCTATACCTGCCTTCCTACCCCCTATACCTGCCTTCCTACCCCCTCTACCTGCCTTCCTACCCCCTATACCTGCCTTCCTACCCCCTATACCCTCCTTCCTACCCCCTATACCCTCCTTCCTACCCCCTATACCCTCCTTCCTACCCCCTATACCTGCCTTCCTACCCCCTATACCTGCCTTCCTACCCCCTATACCTGCCTTCCTACCCCCTTACCTGCCTTCCTACCCCCTATACCCTCCTTCCTACCCCCTATACCTGCCTTCCTACCCCCTATACCTGCCTTCCTACCCCCTATACCCTCCTTCCTACCCCCTATACCCTCCTTCCTACCCCCTATACCCTCCTTCCTACCCCCTCTACCTGCCTTCCTACCCCCTATACCCTCCTTCCTACCCCCTATACCTGCCTTCCTACCCCCTATACCTGCCTTCCTACCCCCTATACCTGCCTTCCTACCCCCTATACCTGCCTTCCTACCCCCTATACCCTCCTTCCTACCCCCTATACCCTCCTTCCTACCCCCTATACCCTCCTTCCTACCCCCTCTACCTGCCTTCCTACCCCCTATACCCTCCTTCCTACCCCCTATACCTGCCTTCCTACCCCCTATACCTGCCTTCCTACCCCCTATACCCTCCTTCCTACCCCCTATACCCTCCTTCCTACCCCCTATACCTGCCTTCCTACCCCCTATACCTGCCTTCCTACCCCCTATACCTGCCTTCCTACCCCCTATACCTGCCTTCCTACCCCCTATACCTGCCTTCCTACCCCCTATACCTGCCTTCCTACCCCCTATACCTGCCTTCCTACCCTCTATACCTGCCTTCCTACCCCCTATACCTGCCTTCCTACCCCCTATACCTGCCTTCCTACCCCCTATACCTGCCTTCCTACCCCCTATACCTGCCTTCCTACCCCCTATACCTGCCTTCCTACCCCCTATACCTGCCTTCCTACCCCCTATACCTGCCTTCCCCCTATACCTGCCTTCCTACCCCCTATACCTGCCTTCCTACCCCCTATACCTGCCTTCCTACCCCCTATACCTGCCTTCCTACCCCCTATACCCTCCTTCCTACCCCCTATACCTGCCTTCCTACCCCCTATACCTGCCTTCCTACCCCCTATACCTGCCTTCCTACCCCCTATACCTGCCTTCCCCCTATACCTGCCTTCCTACCCCCTATACCTGCCTTCCTACCCCCTATACCTGCCTTCCTACCCCCTCTACCTGCCTTCCTACCCCCTATACCTGCCTTCCTACCCCCTATACCTGCCTTCCTACCCCCTATACCTGCCTTCCTACCCCCTATACCTGCCTTCCCCCTTACCTGCCTTCCTACCCCCTCTACCTGCCTTCCTACCCCCTATACCTGCCTTCCTACCCCCTATACCTGCCTTCCTACCCCCTATACCTGCCTTCCTACCCCCTATACCTGCCTTCCTACCCCCTATACCTGCCTTCCTACCCCCTCTACCTGCCTTCCTACCCCCTATACCTGCCTTCCTACCCCCTATACCTGCCTTCCTACCCCCTCTACCTGCCTTCCTACCCCCTATACCTGCCTTCCTACCCCCTATACCTGCCTTCCTACCCCCTATACCTGCCTTCCTACCCCCTATACCTGCCTTCCTACCCCCTATACCTGCCTTCCTACCCCCTATACCCTCCTTCCTACCCCCTATACCTGCCTTCCCCCTTACCTGCCTTCCTACCCCCTCTACCTGCCTTCCTACCCCCTATACCTGCCTTCCTACCCCCTATACCTGCCTTCCTACCCCCTATACCCTCCTTCCTACCCCCTATACCTGCCTTCCTACCCCCTATACCTGCCTTCCCCCTATACCTGCCTTCCTACCCCCTATACCTGCCTTCCTACCCCCTATACCTGCCTTCCCCCTATACCTGCCTTCCTACCCCCTATACCTGCCTTCCTACCCCCTATACCTGCCTTCCTACCCCCTATACCTGCCTTCCTACCCCCTATACCTGCCTTCCTACCCCCTATACCCTCCTTCCTACCCCCTATACCCTCCTTCCTACCCCCTCTACCTGCCTTCCTACCCCCTATACCCTCCTTCCTACCCCCTATACCCTCCTTCCTACCCCCTATACCCTCCTTCCTACCCCCTATACCTGCCTTCCTACCCCCTATACCTGCCTTCCTACCCCCTATACCTGCCTTCCTACCCCCTCTACCTGCCTTCCTACCCCCTATACCTGCCTTCCTACCCCCTATACCTGCCTTCCTACCCCCTATACCTGCCTTCCTACCCCCTATACCCTCCTTCCTACCCCCTATACCCTCCTTCCTACCCCCTATACCTGCCTTCCTACCCCCTATACCTGCCTTCCTACCCTCTATACCTGCCTTCCTACCCCCTATACCTGCCTTCCTACCCCCTATACCCTCCTTCCTACCCCCTATACCTGCCTTCCTACCCCCTATACCTGCCTTCCTACCCTCTATACCTGCCTTCCTACCCCCTATACCCTCCTTCCTACCCCCTATACCTGCCTTCCTACCCCCTCTACCTGCCTTCCTACCCCCTATACCTGCCTGTCAGAGAGACCTTCCTACTACAGGTTACAGCAGCAGACTCATTATATCAGAGGAAAACATGTGATGAACTTTTGAAACTGTCTAGGAGAAGATCCACGATTCACAATATATAACATATATATAACACTCTCTATAACAATATATAACACTCTGCCATGATATTAGAGACAAACATGAATGTTAATTAATATATTACATAATCTGATTATATTATTTTGTATCTATATGTTTATGTAGGCTACGTGTATGTGTATATGTATGTATATGTATATATATATGTATGTATTTGTATGTATATGTATGTATATATATATATTTCTTACGTTTTATTCTAATTTAATTTTGTTTAATTTTGTTTTATTTTATTATTTTAATTTATATATCATATCTCTCCGGTTAATACTCCATTGGATTGCATTGACAAATGTAACATATTTTATGTAATGAATGTGTATATGTGTATGTCATATGTATGTATATGTACATAATTGTGTATTATTATTCTGCTTTGGCAACAACGGTTTATTACCATTCATGCCAATAAAGCTTATTTGATTTGATTTGATTTGAGAGAGAGTGAGAGAGAGAGAGAGAGAGAGGAGGGGGGGAAGAAAGAGAGAGAGAGAGAGGGGGGGGGGGAGAGAGAGAGAGGGGGGGAAGAGAGAGGGGGGGGGGAGAGGGAGAGAGAGAGAGAGAGAGGGGGGGGGGGAGAGAGAGAGGGGGGGAAGAGAGAGGGGGGGGGAGAGGGAGAGAGATCACACAGGAGTTACATAGAGAGAGAGAGGGGGAGGGAGACAGAGTGAGAGAGAAGGGAGATAGAAAGAAAGAGGGTGGAGGAGAGAGAGTGAAAGAGAGAAAACACGTACCTTTTGTTTGGCATCGAGGATCTTGGCCTCCAGGTCAGCAGGAATCACTCTCCCCCTGATTGAACCAGGAGGGAGATGGAGAGAGATTATTCATGATTGAACGAGGAGGGAGATGGAGAGAGATTATTCATGATTGAACGAGGAGGGAGATGGAGAGAGA
>NW_028175499.1:20000-37500 GCF_949987555.1 Borostomias antarcticus
AGGCCTAGTGGAACGTACCTCTAGCAAACAGGTTGGAGAAGTCGGTTTCTGTGCGGCGGACGCTGTTGTCACAGGAGAGGCTGTTGTGCCCGAGCCTCCCCTTCTCGTCCAGGCTGTTGTTCTTCTGCAGGAACCCTGGGGCGGTAGACGGGGGCAAGTTACTGTTGCTCAACATCACCACGAGTAATACGCCTACTTGGTTTTAATCTAAACGTTTTGCCGTTTTCAAAACGAGGATGGCGGACGGAGTGAATCAGTGTCTCCCATGCAGGGGGCTGTGTCCATCAAACTCTCCACATCAAACTCTCTCAGCCAATCCCGTATGGAGGGAAGCTGGATCAATTTTATGAACGAGGACGGTGTGTGTGTGTGTGTGTGTGTGTGCGCGTGCGTGCGTGCACGCGTGTGTGTGCTTGTCTGTCTGTGACCAAGTGTACTGCCCCGCCCAGTGACATCAGAAGGCTCCCCAAACCATCCAGCCCGTGATCCTGCTCCTCCCAGCCCGTGATCCTGCTCCTCCCAGCCCGTGATCCTGCTCCTCCCAGCCCGTGATCCTGCTCCTCCCAGCCCGTGATCCTGCTCCTCCCAGCCCGTGATCCTGCTCCTCCCAGCCCGTGATCCTGCTCCTCCCAGCCCGTGATCCTGCTCCTCCCAGCCCGTGATCCTGCTCCTCCCAGCCCGTGATCCTGCTCCTCCCAGCCCGCCAGCAGGACCCTCCAGCCCAGCCTGAGTCCCGCGGGGCTCGGCCTGAGCGCCGGTCTATAGATCCATAGATCCACAGAGGTAGACACTATAAGATGTGGATAGCTTAATGATGGTCGCAATGTTTCTTAACATCAGACCTTATTATATCCACAATAATGCACGTTTTGTTTAAACCCGTTGCATAAAACGAATCGACGAGTGTGTTCTACTCCCCACCCCCTACACACTAGCTACGCATCAGGCCTAAAGCAAAATACATTTGGTTTCATGATTATTATAGCCTACAAAAGAAGTGCAATCACAAAGACGTGAAAATGGCTGTCTTCTTTTTGCCAGCTCTGGGGATTAAATAATAAAAAATAAGAGTGATGTTTTCTATAAATAAATGAATGATGTATTTTATATCAGATACATGGATTGATCCGCCCACATGTTCAATGAAAATAGATGGTCTAGAGGTGCAGGCTTTTCATTATGGCAGCTTTAAATAATGCTGGATAATTGTTGTGCGTGGCTTGGAAATAGCATATTGGATAGGCATATGTATTATCATAGAAAGAAAGGCATTTCATGTCGCAACAGTGTTGTATCTGCTTGTCATAGACTGACTAGGATGCAGCCCATAACTAGTGAGTTTCCCGTGTATTAAATGGCGAGAGGGAGGGCTAGGCGGGTCTCGGGGGAGGGGTGCTGGGTCCCGGGGGAGGGGTGCTGGGTCTCGGGGGAGGGGTGCTGGGTCGCGACCCCCGGGCTAATCTAAGTGACCTTTGGGAGATGAGAACCCGGGCTAATCTAAGTGACCTTTGGGAGATGAGAACCCGGACTGACACGCGTGCGGCCTCGCCTCTGCTACCTCACATCGGCTATGGGCTCAGCAGACATATCACAGTTTTCTTGTGTTTTAAAAGTAGAAAATAATCTTAATCAGAGCGATCGATGAGAGAATTGTATCTTTTGTGATTTTTATTTTTTATATGTTTATTGACCTAACACTTACCACATATCTTCATCCCCAGTTTCCGCGTGCATCCGTGCATCCACGCGTCATAGGCTAAAACAGAATGTTTGGGGAGATACTGAGTAAAGAAAGATTCTGGTTATTTCTTTCAACACATCCGCGTGATTGGGGTGGACGTGGCACAGCGCTGGATGGCGGCGTGATGCAAACTGGCAGCCCGGTGAAATGCACAAACGGCCCCTTTTGCCGGGTGTGTGCCTTTCCTTATGGGGCATACAGGCTTCCTGCACTAGAACGGTTCCGAGACCCGTCCAATCAATAGGTTGGGCCATCAGCGGGCTACACGACTAATACACGGTGGCACACACCAGGCAGGGCGGGGTGGAACTAACACCCGTGAAATGAGCTCGTGGAGGAGGCCGGGAATTAATTGGGTGAAACATTGCGTGTGACTGGCGCGAGCTGGCAATGTCTGGCTGGCCGGACAGGTTCAACATAAGTGCGTCTCTCTCTCTCTCTCTCTCTCTCTCTCTCTCTCTCTCTCTCTCACACACACACACACGCACACACACACACACACACACACACACACACACACACACACAGGGAGGAATGTTATGCACTAGATGTAGGCCTAACTGAAAACATGCACGAGCAGAAATGAATGGAATAGCATATGAGGAGAGAGTGAATGGAATAGCATATGAGGAGAGAGGGCAGCAGGATTAGAAAGCGGTGGGCACGCGAAGGCAACAATGCAATGAAACATCCACAATAAATGAACTACATTATTTCATGGACACAAAGGCCTGCAGGCCTAATCATGGACACATAGGCCTACAGGCCTAACCGGAAGATGGAACATCCAACAGCAGCGCGAGCAAAGTGAGACAATCACAAACACATCAACACAGGCTCCCGGGGACCCGTTCCCTGAACGCCAGCCAAATAACTGAAATGCACAATTTATCCACCGTTTCTAACGAGCGGCATTGTCATTATGAAGCCAATTTAGAAATGGAAATGGCAGGCTGGTCATTGGGAAAACAAAAAAGATAATTTGCTGGTCTATTTCTTAACGAAAAGCAGCTGCAACTCCAAACTAGGAGATGATAATTTCAACGGGCCATTACCGCCGTTGGGCAAAATGATTCAAGCCGCACTATTCATCCCGTTTCATGCACCTTGCAGATAATGTTATTTCATGCACCTTGCAGATAATGTTATTCCAGACTGAGAACTGGTATCCGCGTGCTTGCCTCACCACGAGCTACCAGACGCAGACCTGCAATTACCCGCTATTGTCCTGAGTAACCGGTGACAGACCTCTCACTAGGGTACTCAATGCACGAGAGGATAACGGATTCAAATCATTAAGAAAATCAACAAATGTAGGCTATTTATGTTTGATTGGTTTTACTATAGGCCTATTCATAGGCCTATGCAAATGCATAATCTGATCAAAGCCCTGAATTGAGAATTAGCCTAATTTAAAGCCTAATCAAAAGCAAACAAAGCAGCAAACCATAAGTTGTAAAAACTGTAAATATATCCTATTACTAGCTATCAAATAAAAAATATACCACCTATAAAAAGAAAAAGAAAAAAAGAAGCTTTGATTGTAGCCAAATAGGCCCAGGCGTTATTCTGCCTTCTACCTCGACCCTATCCACATTTCAGAATACTTCCAAAACGAATTTTAAAAGCCCCCGCTCCGGTCCCCGGTGCTCCGGTCCCCGGTGCTGTAGCCTCGCAGGTGCGTCTCCTCACTACCCCGGAGGTCTGGAGATGAGGCTGGTCCATTAGACCTCTCCTCACTACCCCGGAGGTCTGGAGACGAGGCTGGTCCATTAGACCGGGCGAGGCAGCCGTGATAGCTCTGTTTTTAACCCGAATGATTAATGACGGCGCACACCGAGTAAATGGTGGGTGAGATCGCTTTCCTCCCGACACAAAGCGAGAGGGAGGGATATGAGAGAGGGAGGGGAACCTACTTGTGGATGGAGGTCGTAAATTGGCGGAGTTGGGGTCCGGGTCCCCGCCGGTGGCTGTCGGTTCAGACGTGGCCATTAGTCTTCTGTTATTCCCTCTGCTCCGGGACTGTAGGCTATCTGATCTTCAACGGGAAATAACTATCCGGCTACTGAAAACATACGGCCCAGGGTTAATGCCTGAATATCATATCAATAATTACACCTATCAGATTAATAATCGTATCACCTCTAACGAGGATATTTCCTGAGAAATCGTTTAAATAGTTACGGGCAGGCACATAGCATAGACTTAAATACAATTTATCCATATATATATATATGTATATGTGTATATATATATATATATATATATATATATATATATATAGGCTATATATATATATAGCTATAACCTATATATATGGCTATACAGACAATGATGTATCCTATCGTTTAATGCTGCTCTCTATCAAACTGATTAGAACCATTTATTTTCGAATATCATTCGGCAGATGAATTGAACCGATGAGAGATGAATCCGGTCCATCAGTCCTGAGCGGCGCACACACACTGGCCGGGTCCCTCTGTCACGAAGCGAGGTGACATCTCCTGCCTTTAATTATAGCCTATGAACTTCAAACGGCTGCAAATCTCATGGACATTGATGGGCACTATACATTTAAGCAACCCGGTTTAGGCCTGTAGCCTAGCCTACTAGATAGGCCTAATACTGCCTAAAACACTCGAGCTACAAGCCTACAATCCGACTGCTAAACCTAGCCTACTTAATTGGATCGATGTTTTGGAAAACACATAAACTCTGTCTTTTAACAGAGGAGATAAAGTCTTTAAATAGCCAATCAAATGAAGCAGTGAATCTAATATAGGCTACACATTGCAGAACGTGGAAATATGATGCAGCTTGTCACAAATAAACTCAAATTAGGCCAATTAGGCTTCCAAAATTTAAGGACGCAATAATGCTGTTCTTCCAAACGGATTTTATGGGACATGCACGATTAATAGGCTACATAGGCCAGTAGGCTACAATTGATTATAGACTATCGACTCATCAATAAGATTAAGACGAAGTTTGAGTAAGCAGAGACGCTGCCCTTCATCTGTCACTGTCATCGTGGACGAGAAACATTAGTCAAACAAATGAAGGAATCCTAGGCTAATACACATCTTAACCTATACACCCATTAGCCTACGTGTTCATTTACACATCAGTCTAATCGTTTCCTTACAGGTAAACTTTAGCAGTTGCTGACAGGTCATATAATTTCTGCTTTCCTATCAAAAGGCTTTAGGAAAGCCAGGGTAGACTATAGCAAGCCTATATCACAGCAATCTAACGAAATATCAACAGTTCTCTGGCTGTGGGGAGGAGGGTAGGGCGAGTAGACTAGGCTCTATGGACTAAGAGGCTTCCCTTCTTACCGTGATCGGGCACACAGGTTGTCGTGTCCAGAGTAGGCGAACTATCACGGAACCAAATATTACACTACGCGACGCGAAACAATCCACTGCCACCGGAAGATGAATACCACTGGAGCGCGCGCACAGTTCCACCAACCCACGCGCACAGTTCCACCAACCCACGCGCACAGTTCCACCGACCCACGCGCACAGTTCCACCGACCCACGCGCACAGTTCCACCGACCCACGCGCACAGTTCCACCGACCCACGCGCACAGTTCCACCGACCCACGCGCGAGTGACCTTTTTTCCTTCAAGTGTTTTTTTTTTGAGCTCGAGTCGCTCCTTTATTATCCGCTGTGCGCGCGCGCACGCACTCGTGAGTCACAGCATCACCTCCTCTGAGAAACGAGGCTTCCAGGAATATGCGCCTAAAAAACAACACCCAAGACTGACGTGTTCTCTCCCTCTTTTAAAACGACCCCTTCTACAGGTGCGCCTGTCGAAAGAGCTTATATAGGCGGCTATAGACCGTCATTGCTCTACGTCATTGCTCTTCTGAAGTAGGCCAAGTAGAGGAACGTGGGTGTCCTACTAATTGCAGAATGGCAACAGGACCCCCCCCTTGAAATGGACAGTACCGGAGAGTCCCTAGTGGAGCGGTACTGGACACAGAATGTTATGTCTTGAGCATCTTTGTTTGCACAACCTAAACATCCCTAGGAATCTCTCCCTTGTTTAACACTTCTTATTATAGCATGATTGTCACCTACAGTTCGTCTGATTGTATTTATTATAGGCTATATGTTAGGGTTTGAGGCAGGACCCAAAAGCAGACGGCAGGCAAGCAGTTCAGGTACAAAATATAAGTTTTAATGTCCAAAAATCATACCGGGAGGAAACGCAGGGGAAACACGCACTAACATTGACAATGAACCGACAGAGAACAAAGGAAACAGGAGGGCATATATACTCTGGGAGAACAATCAAGGAACAATGTACAGGTGTGCAACAAGACATAACGAGACACAGGTGCAGACAATCACCCAGACAAGGACATGGAGGGATTCCAACAAGACACCAACACAAGGACACAGGAACACAAAGGAAGGGAACGGGGAACGAGGCTGGGACAGGGAAAGGGACCGGGCAGAAGCAGAGGGGGGAACTAAAGGGCCAGGAGAGGAGGGACTTGAGTGACGTGAGACTAGTGAGGGGACATGTGTCTAGAGCTGGGGCTGGGAGGACACAAACCAACATAGAAGACAAGACAACGAACACAAGACAACGAACACAAGACCAAACACACAAGGAGGTAGACCAAAACCAAGTGACAAAGTGTACAATAGTCTCTGGGGGCAGTGCAGGGGCAGTCACCGGGAGAGGTGCTCAGGGTCCAGGAAGGTCCAGGGGGCACAGGAGCTCAGGGCCAGGATCAGGGGGTGAGCAGGGCGAACCAGGGGCCCAGGCAGGGGCGAGGGTCTGGACCAGGAGCAAGCAGAGTGGACCAGGGGTCCGGGGCGAACCAGGGGTCCGGGGCGAATCGGGGGTCCGGGGCAGAAACGGGGGTCCAGACAGGGAGCAGGGGGTGAGCCGGGACTGACCCGGCCCGAACCATAACAGTACCCCCCCCCCAAAGGCCGAATCCCAGACGGCCCAAAAACCCCAACCAGGGCGGGCGGAGGGGGCCCGGAGGAGGGAAACGGACAGCACCGGGAGCCTCGGGCGGACGGCCCGGGAACTGACCAGGGACAGTGCAGAACTCCTCCGGCGGACGGCCAGAGGGCTGACCAGGGACAGAGCAGAACGTCCCAGGCAGGCGACCAGAGAACAAAACGGCAGGGCAGGGCAGGTCCGGAGGACGACCAGGAGGCCCGGCCGAACGACGGAAGCAACTGGGAAGCAGAGCTGGCCTCCAGCGGCGCAGGCAGGATCGCTCAAGGGACCGACGGCGCAGGCAGGACCGCTCAGGGGGCCGACGGCGCAGGAGAGACCGCGCAGGGGGCCGACGGCGCAGGAGAGACCGCCCAGGGGGCCGACGGCGCAGGAGAGACCGCCCAGGGGGCCGACGGCGCAGGAGAGACCGCCCAGGGGGCCGACGGCGCAGGAGAGACCGCTCAGGGGGCCGACGGCACAGGCAGGAACGCTCAGGGGGCCGACGGCACAGGCAGGAACGCTCAGGGGGCCGACGGCGCAGGAGAGCCCGCTCAGGGGGCCGACGGCGCAGGAGAGACCGCTCAGGGGGCCGACGGCGCAGGCAGGAACGCTCAGGGGGCCGACGGGGCAGGAGAGCCCGCTCAGGGGGCCGACGGCGCAGGAGAGCCCGCTCAGGGGGCCGACGGCGCAGGAGAGCCCGCTCAGGGGACCGACGGCGCAGGAGAGACCGCTCAGGGGGCCGACGGCGCAGGAGAGACCGCTCAGGGGGCCGACGGCGCAGGAGAGCCCGCTCAGGGGGCCGACGGCGCAGGAGAGCCCGCTCAGGGGGCCGACGGCACAGGAGAGACCGCTCAGGGGGCCGACGGCACAGACGGACCCACCAAGGCGGCCGGCGACGTAGACGGAACCCCCGAGGCCGGCGAAACCGCTCAGGTGGTCTGCCATGAAGCAGGAGGGCAAGAAGAGCGGTGTCTGGGGGAACAGAGCTGGAAGATCTCCCGAGGACCAGCCCTGGGGCTGGGGTGGCCACAGGGCCTGGCAGCTGAGCCAGGGGTATCTTGGAGATCAGAGTCCGGTTCCCCTAACCGAACAGGGTTAGATAGCCTGGGCCTAACAGGGCTAACGGGACCGAGACTAGCTGGGCAGACAGGGTCAGGACCTGCAACTGCTACCGTTAACCCTACAACTATCGCTACGATTATGACTATGGGGTCAGGGGCCGAGTCATCTACAGAGAATGGGATGACTACAGGGACAACGGGACTGGGGCTAGTAGGTCTCACAGGATTGGGGCTTGAGGAACAGGGGCTAACAGGGCCTGAGCTACTAACAGGGCTGGAGCTAACAGGGCTGGAGCTAACAGGGCTGGAGCTAACAGGGCTGGGGCTAACAGGGCTGGGGCTAACAGGGCTGGGGCTAACAGGGCTGGGGCTAACAGGGCTGGGGCTAACAGGGCTGGGGCTAACAGGGCTGGGGCTAACAGGGCTGGGGCTAACAGGGCTGGGGCTAACAGGGCTGGGGCTAACAGGGCTGGGGCTAACAGGGCTGGAGCTAACAGGGCTGGAGCTAACAGGGCTGGAGCTAACAGGGCTGGAGCTAACAGGGCTGGAGCTAACAGGGCTGGAGCTAACAGGGCTGGAGCTAACAGGGTTGCCGGGGTCAGGGACAGCCACCACTAAGGGGACAGGAACTGGGTCAGGTAAGGAGTTGGAGTCTGGAACCGGAATTGCTACCGCAATAGCCACAGCTATGGCTACAGCAATGGCGACGGCTATAGGGTCAGTTTCAGCTGCCGGTCCAGGGACAGCTACAGGGCCTGGAACAGGGCCCTGTGGGGGCGCAGCCATGGAGGACTGCTGAGGCTCACAAGGAACAGGAGTCTCTTGTAGCTCAGGGAACAGCACAGCCAAGGGGGCCTGCTGGAGCATAGCCATGGAAGGCTGCCGGGGCTCATGAGGAACAGGAGTCTCTTGTAGCTCAGGGAACAGCATAGCCAATGGGGCCTGCTGGAGCACAGTCATGGAGGGCTGATGGGATGCAACCAGATCAATGTACTCATTGCGGTCAAAGTAGTAGTCGATCTCAGTGAGGTAATCAGGCTTGTAATCCGGCTGCAGTCTGGCAGATGCCAAGGCGATGGCGGAGGTCAACCGCTTTGTAGTCCCGGCTAAAGAGTCGGCTAAGAAAGGCCTGCTAGAGATCTCCTGGAGAGCCAACTCATAAAACCTCTTTTCATCAATCAGGCGAAAGGCATAACCAGCCGCCTCCACAAAGCGCCAAACATTAGATGGTACCTGTCTTAAATCGTCCGCTGGGTCCATAATTGGTCGGTTCATTCTGTTAGGGTTTGAGGCAGGACCCAAAAGCAGACGGCAGGCAAGCAGCTCAGGTACAAAATATAAGTTTTAATGTCCAAAAATCATACCGGGAGGAAACGCAGGGGAAACACGCACTAACATTGACAATGAACCGACAGAGAACAAAGGAAACAGGAGGGCATATATACTCTGGGAGAACAATCAAGGAACAATGTACAGGTGTGCCACAAGACATAACGAGACACAGGTGCAGACAATCACCCAGACAAGGACATGGAGGGATTCCAACAAGACACCAACACAAGGACACAGGAACAAGGACACAAAGGAAGGGAACGGGGAACGAGGCTGGGACAGGGAAAGGGACCGGGCAGAAGCAGAGGGGGGAACTAAAGGGCCAGGAGAGGAGGGACTTGAGTGACGTGAGACTAGTGAGGGGACAGGTGTCTAGAGCTGGGGCTGGGAGGACACAAACCAACATAGAAGACAAGACAACGAACACAAGACCAAACACACAAGGAGGTAGACCAAAACCAAGTGACAAAGTGTACAATAGTCTCTGGGGCAGTCTCAGGGGCAGTCACCGGGAGAGGTGCTCAGGGTCCAGGAAGGTCCAGGGGGCACAGGAGCTCAGGGCCAGGATCAGGGGGTGAGCAGGGCGAACCAGGGGCCCAGGCAGGGGCGAGGGTCTGGACCAGGAGCAAGCAGAGTGGACCAGGGGTCCGGGGCGAACCAGGGGTCCGGGGCGAATCGGGGGTCCGGGGCGAATCGGCGGTCCGGGGCAGGGGCGAGGGTCTGGACCAGGAGCAAGCAGAGTGGACCAGGGGTCCGGGGCGAACCAGGGGTCCGGGGCGAATCGGGGGTCCGGGGCAGAAACGGGGGTCCAGACAGGGAGCAGGGGGTGAGCCGGGACTGACCCGGCCCGAACCATAACACTATATGTGATGGTTCGGTGTGGGACCCAGGCGCAACAGGAATGGAGGAGGCAAGGAACGGTTAAGCCCGGAGGGGCGATTTAATAAGGTAACACAAAGGGGGAGCCACAAAAAGGATGCCACAAAAATATAAGAGGGGAGAAAAAATAGGAGCCACCAAACTGCCACTAAATAATAAAAAAGTCCTTGGCTCAAGGGAGCCGGAGGGATCGGGAGGTGGAGCAGGGTGAGGGCTCTGCTAGCTGGTACAACTCAGCAGAGGGGGGTCCGGGATACTGGAGAGACGAGGAGGAGAGGCAGGGTGAGTGATAGTAATGACGAGCAGGGAACGAGAAAAAAGCACTACAAAATACAGGTAAGTAATATCGTAGGCTAGGTATACTTTACCACATATGTTATGGTAAGATCTGGCGATGAGTGGAGAGTTGACCAGGTTCTTGTAGGGGTTGAAGGTGATTGCAGAACGAGGGACAGGTGTGGTGATGATGAATTGGAAACCGGTGAGTAGAGCCGCGCCCGCGTCATCGTCGGAGACGAGCGCGCCGTTCTTGTCTTTGCGCACGGGCCGATGTGCTGGGCATGTCGGGATCCGACTCTTCGTCACCGGAGTGGGAGGAGACTGCCGAGTCCGCGGAGCTGGCCGGAGACGGGGAACGCCCGGTAGTAGGGGGAAACTCCGGAGAGTCAGAGCGTTGCATGCCTGGGCCGAGGCGACGTGCGGTAGAGCGCGTAGGACGCCCCGAGCGCGCAGCGGGCCCAGAGGGGAGAGAGGGAGGCGGTTGTGGAGGCGAGGGCATGCGAGCCGTAACACTATATGGTATATTGCAGTCCTTGGCACACTTATAGCTCGTATTATACATGTGTAGTGTATAGGCTAGTGCATTTATAATTGCATTTTGTACTTTTTGTTGATGTCCCTTAAATGTGGTTGTTTTAACAGAGCAACTTGTACCTACTACCTACCTAACAACTAGCTCCTCATCCCTCTCTCCTCCCCTCTCCTCATCCCTCTCTCCTGCGTACCTACTACCTACCTAACTAGCTCTTCTTTTCACCTCCTCTCCTCATCCCTCTCTCCTCCCCTCTCCTCATCCCTCTCTCCTGCGTACCTACTACCTACCTAACAACTAGCTCTTCTTCTCACCTCTTCTTCTCACCTCCTCTCCTCATCCCTCTCTCCTCCCCTCCTCCCCTCTCCTCATCCCTCTCTCCTCCCCTCCTCCCCTCTCCTCATCCCTCTCTCCTGCGTACCTACTACCTACCTAACAACTAGCTCTTCTTTTCACCTCCTCTCCTCATCCCTCTCTCCTCCCCTCTCCTCATCCCTCTCTCCTGCGTACCTACTACCTACCTAACAACTAGCTCTTCTTCTCACCTCCTCTCCTCATCCCTCTCTCCTCCCCTCCTCCTCTCCTCATCCCTCTCTCCTGCGTACCTACTACCTACCTAACAACTAGCTCTTCTTCTCACCTCCTCTCCTCATCCCTCTCTCCTCCCCTCCTCCCCTCTCCTCATCCCTCTCTCCTGCGTACCTACTACCTACCTAACTAGCTCTTCTTCTCACCTCCCCTCTCCTCATCCCTCTCTCCTCCCCTCCTCCCCTCTCCTCATCCCTCTCTCCTCCCCTCCTCCCCTCTCCTCATCCCTCTCTCCTCCCCTCCTCCCCTCTCCTCATCCCTCTCTCCTGCGTACCTACTACCTACCTAACAACTAGCTCTTCTTCTCAATGAATGATGCTACACATGTAGGCTATTTGATTACAGCCTGTCTTGTCTTGAAAACGTATATTCTATTGACCAACATTTATAATCTACTGTATAACGTGCTTCATAATTTTTGTCTTTCAGACTATATATATACCGACCGACAATTTTATTCAGAATTAAAATTGGATTGAGTCAGTATATTTGTGGCCCAGTGTCAAATCACTTTGCTGGAGCATATGGGCCTATGCCTTTAAGTAGCCTGCTGTAGGATGTGATCTGGGGTCTGATAGAGACTCAGCCAGGGAGGAGCATGGTTAGTGACTCAGCCAGGGAGGAGCATGGTTAGTGACTCAGCCAGGGAGGAGCATGGTTAGTGACGAGGCCAGGGAGGAGCATGGTTAGTGACGAGGCCAGGGAGGAGCATGGTTAGTGACTCAGGGAGGAGCATGGTTAGAGACTCAGGGAGGAGCATGGTTAGTGACGAGGCCAGGGAGGAGCATGGTTAGAGACTCAGCCAGGGAGGAGCATGGTTAGTGACTCAGCCAGGGAGGAGCATGGTTAGTGACTCAGCCAGGGAGGAGCATGGTTAGTGACTCAGCCAGGGAGGAGCATGGTTAGTGACGAGGCCAGGGAGGAGCATGGTTAGTGACTCAGCCAGGGAGGAGCATGGTTAGTGACTCAGCCAGGGAGGAGCATGGTTAGTGACTCAGCCAGGGAGGAGCATGGTTAGTGACGAGGCCAGGGAGGAGCATGGTTAGTGACGAGGCCAGGGAGGAGCATGGTTAGTGACTCAGCCAGGGAGGAGCATGGTTAGTGACGAGGCCAGGGAGGAGCATGGTTAGAGACTCAGCCAGGGAGGAGCATGGTTAGTGACGAGGCCAGGGAGGAGCATGGTTAGTGACTCAGCCAGGGAGGAGCATGGTTAGTGACGAGGCCAGGGAGGAGCATGATTAGTGACTCAGCCAGGGAGGAGCATGGTTAGTGACGAGGCCAGGGAGGAGCATGGTTAGTGACGAGGCCAGGGAGGAGCATGGTTAGTGACGAGGCCAGCCTCCCACACATCTGTGACGTGGACGCCATGTGGCACACCTGGGTTCCATTTTTAGAAAATTATGCAAAGTGGTCAGTTACCAAGCTTGGTGATGGAGGTCTTCTTAACTCTTTACTGAAAGAGAGACAACACGAGAATAGTCTGATGACGTCATAGCTCACTGTCTATGGTGTTGTGCTTTTGTATGTGTGTGTGTGTGTGTGTGTGTGTGTGTGTGTGTGTGTGCTCTCTGTGTGTCTGTGTGCGTTTGGTCCGGAGATGTGCACAAGTACTCACCCGTTTGCTTGGGCTTCGATACCCGTCTCATCCTCTCCTCTCCTGTGAATAAGAGCTTTTGTACATGGACCTAACCCAGACGTTAACCCTAACCCTAACCCAGACGTTAACCCTAACCCTAACCCAGACGTTAACCCTAACCCTAACCCTGACGTTCAGCATCTCACCAACAGGACAGACGTGTACTGAAGAAGCCAGAGGGTCCAGGTATCAGAGGAATTAACTTTATTTACAGACAGAAGAGCTGAGCTTAGCTAACCCTAACTCTAACCCTAACCCCTAACCCTAACTCTAACCCTAACCCTAACTCCTAACCCCTAACTCTAACCCTAACCCTAACCCTAACTCCTAACCCCTAACTCTAACCCTAACCCTAACTCCTAACCCCTAACCCTAACCCTAACCCTAACGCTAACCCTAACCCTAACTCTGTAGTGACAGGATGCGTGTTGCACACTTCACTAAAGCTGCGCTTTTAAGCCGTCCTAAGAGAGAAACCTGATTGGTTTTTAAAATGTTAATGTTAATGTTATGATGATATCTTTATGGACTCAGGACAAGACAGATGTGTGCAAACGAGTGTCTCGCTGCGGGTGTTTAAGTGAACCACCCCACTGAAAGCTCCACCCCCACTACACACACACACACACACACACACACACACACAGGTATCTCAGGTGGGGGTTGGTATCTCAGGTGGGGGTTGGTATCCCTGGTGGGGGTTGGTAGGTGGTGGTTGGTATCTCAGGTGGTGGTTGGTATCTCAGGTGGGGGTTGGTATCTCAGGTGGGGGTTGGTATCTCAGGTGGGGGTTGGTATCCCTGGTGGGGGTTGGTAGGTGGGGGTTGGTATCTCAGGTGGTGGTTGGTATCTCAGGTGGGGGTTGGTATCCTGGGTGGGGGTTGGTATCTCAGGTGGTGGTTGGTATCCCTGGTGGGGGTTGGTATCCCAGGTGGGGGTTGGTATCCCAGGTGGGGGTTGGTATCTCAGGTGGGGGTTGGTATCCCGGGTGGGGGTTGGTATCTCAGGTGGGGGTTGGTATCCCAGGTGGGGGTTGGTATCTCAGGTGGGGGTTGGTATCTCAGGTGGGGGTTGGTATCTCAGGTGGGGGTTGGTATCCCGGGTGGGGGTTGGTATCCTGGGTGGGGGTTGGTATCCCAGGTGGGGGTTGGTATCCCGGGTGGGGGTTGGTATCCTGGGTGGTGGTTGGTATCCCTGGTGGGGGTTGGTATCTCAGGTGGGGGTTGGTATCCCTGGTGGGGGTTGGTATCCTGGGTGGGGGTTGGTATCTCAGGTGGGGGTTGGTATCCCTGGTGGGGGTTGGTATCCTGGGTGGGGGTTGGTATCTCAGGTGGGGGTTGGTATCTCAGGTGGGGGTGAGAACTACACAGGAAGGTGAGATGGGGGGCAGGGTTTGTGTCTCCTCCCCTGCTGCTGCTCATCTTCCTCATCCTCTGATGATGATGATGAAGAGGAGGATGAGGAGAATGTGGAGGAAGAAGAGGAGCTGGCGGAACTCTGAGCTGACTCCTCATCGCTCCCAGAATCCTCAGAGTCAGAACCGCAGCCATGGTTACCACTCTGCTCTTGCGCTGGGTCTGGAGGGTCAGAACAGGCGGTCAGAACTACTCACTAGGAGGATTTCACTCTCTCACTGTGTGTGTGACTCTCTCACCTCTCATCAGCTGGTCCTGGATCAGTGTGAGGAACTGCGTGGCCTCTGGGTTCTCTGGTTCATAGATCAGAACTGAGAGCAGAGAGGAGACAGATGGCCGGTCACTCACGAGGCCACAGGACAGACAGACAGACAGACAGACAGACAGACAGACAGACAGACAGACAGACAGACAGACAGACAGACGGAGAGGCTCACATACTCATCTGACACAGTTTCTCCGCCAGAAGGAAGTCTCTCTCCATCACAGACTTGAGGAACTGTGAACACACGCAGAAAAGTCTCAGTTCCCCAAGACATGAACATCACGCTGTCCCTCTGAACTGAGCAAGACATGAACATCACGCTCTCCCTCTGAACTGAGCAAGACATGAACATCACGCTGTCCCTCTGAACTGAGCAAGACAGACAACACGTCTGCTTCAGGAATAGAACAACTCTATTCATGTATTTTTTTCCACAGCCAAACAACTGTTGATATTTGGTTAGATTGCTCTGCGTAGCCCACACCTGCTGTGATATCGGGCCGTAGTTTACCTTCTTAAAGCCTTTTCAATAGGAAAACAGAAATGATTTGACTTGTGGCACTATGCCGAAAGATAACCTCTAACGATTAGGCGTTAAAGTGATGAGGTTCCTCGTAGTCAGCGTTGAGGGAATTGAAGTAGCTGGGTTTACCTCCGCCATCAGCTCCAGCGGAGCCCTGCGCCCTGACTCCTCCTCCTCCTCTTCAGCGTGGTCTTCCTCCTCCTCCTCCTCTTCAGCGTGGTCTTCCTCCTCCTCCTCTTCCTCAGCGTGGTCTTCCTCCTCCTCCTCCTCCTCTTCCTCAGCGTGGTCTTCCTCCTCCTCCTCAGTGTGCTCTTCCTCCCTGTCTGGACCTGGCGGGGGGAGGGGCTTCATGGGGGGCGGAGGGACACGCAGCGTTCTTCCTGCAACACCAGCCACAGCCAATCACAATCCTCATTACCAATGCCGGCCAATCACAATCCTCATTACCAATGCCGCCATTGTCATGTTAGTACAGGTCTGCTGTGGTAGATGACTGTGTGGTCACTAACTGTCCTCTACCCACCTGGTGACCGCTCTGTGTCCAGGGCTGCCCCTCTTCCTCTCCTGGGACCCGCTCTGATGCTGAAACAGCCAAAGAAGTGTTTCAGCACCCTTCTGTACTACTGTAGCTTAGGAACAGCACTAGTGAGAATACCAGTAGACAGATAGATATAGAATAGATAGATAGTACACAGACAGACAGACACAGAGAGAGAGAGAGAGAGAGAGGGAGAGAGCGAGAGAGAGAGGGAGAGAGGGAGAGAGGGAGAGAGGGAGAGAGAGAGAGAGAGAGAGAGAGAGAGAGCGGGAGAGAGAGAGAGAGAGAGAGCGGGAGAGAGAGAGGGAGAGAGAGAGAGAGAGAGAGACAGAGAGAGAGAGAGGGAGAGAGGGAGAGAGAGAGAGAGAGGGGTACATTAACAGACATCACTCTGGCGCTGACCCTGGTGTGCTCTCAGTGTAGTCCTGAGGAGCTGGCTCTGTGGGAGAAACGTAAAATGTTCTCAGTCGACATCAAGCTCACTATGACATCACATGGCTCCCAGGTGCCCCCCCCAGCGCTGTCGAGCAAAGACCCTCACCTCCTCCACACAGCCAGAAGTCACATAACCTGGGCTGCGTTCCGAATCGCATACTTCTACTTCTTACTACCAGTACTACTACAGCTGCCCTTAGAAAGTACGTACTTTGCAAGCAGTAGGCATCCAATTGGGACATACTACTCTGTCATAACATTGCGCTCTGAAATCTGACCACATCCGTCGCTGTCCATAACGTGACATTCGTCTACAGCTGTCACGACTCGCACATGTGATGCACATTTCCGCTGCGCACAGCATTGTGGGTCAAATAGCCAGAAAAGCCTGCTGGCTTGCATACTGCAAAATACGACCGGATGTAGTAGGACATCCTGGTATTTTTGCCATACTGCATGTGGCATACTATGTATTGGGACATACTACATTATGTTTTGCCATACTATATAGTAGGGTAGTATGCGATTCGGAACGCAGCCCTGGTACTGAAGTCACATAACCTGGTACTAAAGTCACATGACCTGGTACTGAAGTCACATGACCTGGTTTGTGAAATGAGCGTCAGGTGACGGGTCAGACTTTAGGGAAGCCCTGGGCTCTTTTAAGGAAAGAGGACAGGCTGTTTACCTTCAGCATCGGGGGCGTCTCTGTGCGCGGCAGGGCACGCCTGCTAGGTCAACGTTGGCAGGTGACAAAATACAAACAAAAAGCTCGATCATTTGAGAAAGATAATGACAATCAGCCATTGTCCATCTAGCAAGACGAGAACGTCAACATGATTAACTGACAGAAACACGTCCAGAGAAGCAGCTGTACCAGAGAAGCAGCTGTACACACTCACCTGCTCCTGAGACACCTTCCAGCTCCTCCTCACACACTTCAATCTGAACACGTGACAACAGGGACGGAAACACAATATGATTGCAGAAATGTAGCTGAGGGCACACACGAGTTACAACACCACACCACACGACACCACACGACACGAGTTACAACACGACACCACACGACACGAGTTACAACACAACACCACACGACACGAGTTACAACACGACACCACACGACACAACACGACACGAGTTACAACACAACACCACACGACACGACACCACACAACACGAGTTACAACACAACACCACACAACACGAGTTACAACACGACACCACACGACACAACACGACACGAGTTACAACACAACACCACACGACACGAGTTACAACACGACACCACACAACACGAGT
>NW_028175499.1:40000-42500 GCF_949987555.1 Borostomias antarcticus
AAGAACCAGCCAACCAGAAGAACCAGCCCACCAGAGGAACCAGCCCACTAGAGGAACCAGCCCACCAGAGGAACCAGCCCACCAGAAGAACCAGCCCACCAGAGGAACCAGCCCACCAGAAGAACCAGCCCACCAGAGGAACAAGCCCACCAGAAGAACCAGCCCACCAGAA
Organism: Borostomias antarcticus; assembly: GCF_949987555.1. NCBI lineage: Eukaryota > Metazoa > Chordata > Actinopteri > Stomiiformes > Stomiidae > Borostomias > Borostomias antarcticus. The sequence continues at coordinate 40,173 of NW_028175499.1, forward strand.
GAACCAGCCCACTAGAAGAACCAGCCCACCAGAAGAACCAGCCCACCAGAAGAACCCGCCCACCAGAAGAACCAGCCCACCAGAAGAACCAGCCCACCAGAAGAACCAGCCCACCAGAGGAACCAGCCCACCAGAAGAATCAGCCCACCAGAAGAACCAGCCCACTAGAAGAACCAGCCCACCAGAGGAACCAGCCCACCAGAAGAACCAGCCCACCAGAGGAACCAGCCCACCAGAAGAACCAGCCCACCAGAGGAACCAGCCAACTAGAAGAACCAGCCCACCAGAAGAACCAGCCCACCAGAGGAACCAGCCCACTAGAGGAACCAGCCCACCAGAGGAACCAGCCCACCAGAAGAACCAGCCCACCAGAGGAACCAGCCCACCAGAAGAACCAGCCCACCAGAGGAACCAGCCAACTAGAAGAACCAGCCCACCAGAAGAACCAGCCCACCAGAGGAACCAGCCCACTAGAGGAACCAGCCCACCAGAGGAACCAGCCCACCAGAAGAACCAGCCCACCAGAGGAACCAGCCCACCAGAAGAACCAGCCCACTAGAAGAACCAGCCCACCAGAAGAACCAGCCCACCAGAAGAACCCGCCCACCAGAAGAACCAGCCCACCAGAAGAACCAGCCCACCAGAAGAACCCGCCCACCAGAAGAACCAGCCCACCAGAAGAACCAGCCCACCAGAAGAACCCGCCCACCAGAAGAACCAGCCCACCAGAAGAACCAGCCCACCAGAAGAACCCGCCCACCAGAAGAACCCGCCCACCAGAAGAACCAGCCCACCAGAAGAACCATCCCACCAGAGGAACCAGCCCACCAGAGGAACCAGCCCACCAGAGGAACCAGCCCACCAGAGGAACCAGCCCACCAGAAGAGCCAGCCCACCAGAAGAGCCCGCCCACCTCAATGAGAGAGATACAGAGATTCTGCAGGAACAGAAAGAGACAGAGAGAGAGGGTGGGGTGTGTGAATGGGTGAGGTGGGTGTGTGTCTATGTCTGAATGTGTGTGTGTGTGTGTGTGTGTCTGTGTGTGTGTGTGTGTCTGTGTGTGTGTGTGTGTGTGTGTGTCTGTGTGTGTGTGTGCGTGTGTCTGTGTGTGTGTGTGTGTGTGTGTGTGTGTGTGTGTGGGTGTCTGTGTGTGTGTGTGTGTGTGTGTGTGTGTGTGTTGTTCTCTACCATATTAATGTTTAGGGATAAAATGGAAGCAACAAACCCAACTGTCCCTATTCTCCACAGCGTTCCTCTGCATCACCAAAAACACACACACACACACACACACACACACAGCTACACCTGCCCGGGTTGATGGAAAAATATATCCCAGACAGACGACATGATAACAGAATGATTTCACACTCCAGTGGTCACCCTTGCAGCTTCTGTATGTAGCGTGGGGGGTGCGTGTGTGTGTGTATGTGGGGTGTGTGTGTGTATGTGGGGTGGGGGGTGCATGTGTGTGTGTGTGTATGTGGGGTGGGGGGTGCATGTGTGTGTGTGTGTATGTGGGGTGTGTGTGTGTATGTGACGTGGGGGGTGCGTGTGTGTATGTGTGTATGTGGGGTGTGTGTGTGTATGTAGCATGGGGGTTGCATGTGTGTGTGTGTACGTGGGGTGTGTGTGTGTATGTGGCGTGGGGGGTGCGTGTGTGTGTGTGTGTGTGTGTGTGTATGTAGCGTGGGGGGTGCATGTGTGTGTGTGGGGTGTGTGTGTGTATGTAGCATGGGGGGTGCATGTGTGTGTGTGTATGTGGGGTGTGTGTGTGTGTATGTAGCCTGGGGGGTGCATGTGTGTGTGTGTATGTGGGGGGTGTGTGTGTGTATGTAGCCTGGGGGGTGCGTGTGTGTGTGTGTTTGTGTGGGGTGTGTGTGTATGGGGGGGGGCGGGGGGGTTGAGCCTCTCACTACATTTACACACCAGGGTCCAGAATCAATTTTGCTAGAGTGAGAACTTGAGGAGGCAGGCGGGGAGGGGACAGGGGACAGGGGACAGGGGAGGAGACAGGGGACAGGGGAGGAGACAGGGGAGGAGACAGGGGAGGGGGGAGGGGACAGGGGACAGGCGAGGAAACCTCCAGTGCTTCACAGTCGGTGTTGTGACATCACAGTGTTCTGGAGCAACAATAACCGATGTAATGTTCCTCCGATTGTGACAGTTGAATAACTGTGATGTAATTTATTGCTCTATAAATGTTCTTAGCCGTTAGACAAATATATTCCAGGAGCTTGCTCCAGGTTGCCTGTTTTAATATCCGTGTTGCTTTTATGGCTCTGTGACAGGCTCTAACTCGGCTCTAACCCTGTTCTGCCTCCCCTCTCC
>NW_028175499.1:49402-76902 GCF_949987555.1 Borostomias antarcticus
GCTCCAACTGTCCACATGTCGAAGTGTCCTTGAGCAAGACACCTAACCCCAAAATTGCTCCCAATGATCAGTTTAGCACCTTGCATGGCAGCTGCTAAGGTGGAAAAGCTGTTATGACTGGGTTGGATTTGGACCCAAACGCACGACACCGGAGGCAGAGAAAAAATGCAAAGCCCAAAGGGCGGTTTAATAATAAATTAATAAGTCCAGCAGGCAAGGTCAAAAACGATAAACAGGCAGGGGTCAGGCGATCAACAAACAATGTCCAATATCCGTAATCCGTAATCAAAGTCCATATCCAGAAGGGGGGTCAGGGAATCCGTGTTTCAGTCCAGGGGTGGTGATAGCAGGCAAGCCGAGCACTGCACACTGGGTCACAGGTATTCTATGGGAAGATCTGGCGATGAGCATGGAGAGAACCAGGGTTCTTGTAGGCAGGTTCTTGTAGGCAGGTTCTTGTAGGCAGGTGATGATGATGATGATTGGGACCCGGTGCGCAGCACTCAGCCGGAAGCGCGTTCACTAATCACCACGAGTGCCTTCACCTGTGGCGTTGGAGCGCGCGCCGTGCGCGTGCTGAGGTGCTGGGCGTCTCAGGATTACTCTCCGCGCATGCGCCCCATCTCCGGAGTCAGGAGGCGGGAATCCGGGAGAGCCCGAACGCCGCGGGGTAGAGCCGGACCGAGGTAGAGCCGGACCGAGGTAGAGCCGGACCGGGGTGGAGCCGGACCGAGGTAGAGCCGGACCGGGGTAGAGCCGGACCGGGGTAGAGCCGGACCGGGGTAGAGCCCCAAGCCCCCAGGAATCGAAATCTAAAGTGAAGGCCTATTGAACCGCGCCATCTTGGCTAGATTTGTAGTCACTTGGCTATTTCCGGTTACTTTTGACTTGCGCAGTTGTGCTTTTCTGGCCTTCCGGTTACTTTTGACTTGCGCAGTTGAGCTTCTCTGGCCGACGCGCGTCCACGAAAAAGTTCACATTTCTCTGAAATGTAGACGCGCGTTCCGGCTCTCCCCGCTTTGATTTAGCAATGAAAACCGGCTTGCATATTAACCTGTTTTTGTCAAATATATCAATTGGAGAAATTATTTTTTGATCCTGGCATCTTAGTTTTAACAAGTTAAATATAATTGAACATGTTTTGTTTGCTAGTAGATGGTATTCATTCCGTTCGCGATAACGTTATTGCAGCCAGGCTAAATTCCTCCAGGGAGCCAGTGACAGGCGAGTTGAAGAGCTTCACTCCCCGCCAGCAGGAGCTCTGGCCGCGGCTACCGCATCTCGGATAACCCGCTGAGTTCCTGGCTGCTATTTCACACTCGCCCTTGATCAATCCCAATACCGATCCATGCTAATAATGAATCAATCGTTCAGATCAGATCGGCAGTGCTGCATGCATGTTACAACATCATTGTTAGCTTTATTAACATAACCATAGCCTACATTTATCTCTCTAACGTTAGGCTATCCATCACACCAGTCGGCCATTCGATAGCTGGAAGCGGTCAACGCCAACGTTGACTGAAAACACCCAAACTCAGTGTATCGTTTCATCTTCATGCTACACATCAACTCCTTTACATTGTATGTGAATAAATTCCTGTTATTCTAAAAATATCCCATTTCTGTCCATTCCTGGAAAAGGCTAATAATTGCTGTCAAATGATCACTCCAGTTTATCACCGTATCCCACTACCATTTCAACTATGCACAGGAGGTTGTCTTGTGGTCATTTTCATTAAAAAATGATTAGCCTGATCAGTTTGTTGTATGTATTAAGCCCTTTTTGAGCGGTATGCTTGTATTAATAGCTTATAGCTTGCCATACTCACCAACCTTGGGACCTCAGAAATAGGGAGCATTTCCAAACCAAATTGCGGGGGGGGGGGGGGGGGGGCATTAAAAGCATTACAAATTAGACATTAAAAGCATTAAAACGAAATGTGAAACATTATATATATATATATATATATGTGTGTATGGAGCAATTGTTTTTAATGTCCGACTTTTGTCTGTGCTGTTCAGTAAATGTGCATCTGTCCTAATTTATTGTAGCCTATCTACTACACAACCTAGTTCAAATTTATGAATCTCCCGCGGAAGTCAGGAGGGTTGGCAAGTAGGCTATGGTCACTGCTCCCCAGTAAAATTGAATAATTGAGGGGTTACTTACAGTACAAAAAAAGTACAGCATTTGTAGAACTCGGATGATACTACATAAATTGCCATGCAAAGCCAGAGACTGTTGCTTGTAGACGACAAGACTGCTGTAACCATTCAAATGTGGAGGCTACACTGCATTGAAGGTGGGTTGGCTTACTTGACACAGAACACAGAAAACGGACACCACAAAAAAGGGCTTAAAGCAGGTCCTAAACAGCAGCAGGTCTGGTTGAGGTGTGAACTGGTCTCCTAAAAATGGCTTGAGCTGTGAGGATAAGAGGAGGCACACTGTTTCTGTTATTACATTTCAATAATAGAATATGACACACAAAACACAAACCACATACATACACACATACACATACAAAGGCCCGTCTTGGTTTAAAGCCCACTCACCAACGTCAAGGTGCAAGCCTATCGAGTTGGAACACGAGACCAATCACGAACAGGACAAACTCAGACGGGACAACACAGCATACAAATAATCGAGGAATATACACAACATCTAAATATAAGACCAAATTTTCTTAAACTATTGGAGACTTGGAAATAACAACTAGGCCTACATGAAGACTTTCACAGTTTCAGACTGCTGTAACCATTAAAGTTTGGAGTAGGCTGCATAAGCTTACACTTAACAATGCACACACACAAAACGCTCAAAAAGGGCTTAATACATACAACAAACTGATCAGGCTAATCATTTTTTAATGAAAATGACCACAAGACAACCTCCTGTGCATAGTTGAAATGGTAGTGGGATACGGTGATAAACTACTGCGGTCAAGCCAGCCTTCAATTCGGAAATACAAGTCATGTGGGCCACAGCCAATTCCCCTTTGCGCAAACATTAGCGTAATTACGGTAAATCGTTTTTTCTCTTGGAAGGACTTATCACCGTCGCATTCACCGACAAGTAGTGAAGTCAAATAACGATGGTTTGATTAAAGAAGTGAAAGGCGGTTGTGGTGTGGCATTTCAAAATAAAGGACCTCTAAATTGTCATAATTATATTTCCTTAATATTCAGATTAGAAATAAAAGGAAATCGCCCATAATACTGCACCTACTCCAATCCAGAGAGCTAGCAGACCACCCATGGCTCTGGGTATATCCCAGTGATTTTCAGGACATTCTGATGTGGCATTTCAAAATGAAGGCCCTCTAAACTGTCCTATACGACCTACTGTTTCCTGCAATTTCAGATTAGGATTAAAAAAAGACCGCCCATAATGCATCAACACTTCCACTTCAGAGTACTAGTAGGCCACCTCAGGGTGTCACCCAGTGATGTTCAGGACATTCTGATGTGGCATTTCAAAATAAAGGCCCTCTAAACTGTCCTATACAACCTACTGTTTCCTGCAATTTCAGGTTAGGATTAAAAGGAGACCGCCCATAATGCATCAACACTTCCACTTCAGAGTACTAGTAGACCACCTCAGGGTGTCACCCAGTGATGTTCAGGACATTCTGATGTGGCATTTCAAAATAAAGGCCCCTTAAACTGTCCTATACGACCTACTGTTTCCTGCAATTTCAGATTAAGATTAAAAGGAGACCGCACATAATGCATCAACACTTCCACTTCAGAGTACTAGTAGGCCACCTCAGGGTGTCACCCAGTGATGTTCAGGACATTCTGATGTGGCATTTCAAAATAAAGGCCCTCTAAACTGTCCTATACAACCTACTGTTTCCTGCAATTTCAGATTAGGACTAAAAGAAGACCGCCCATAATGCATCAACACTTCCATGTCACAGTACTAGTAGACCACCTCAGGGTGTCACCCTGTGATTTATATGACATTCTGATGTGGCATTTCAAAATAAAGGCCCTCTAAACTGTCCTATACGACCTACTGTTTCCTGCAATTTCAGATTAGGATTAAAAGGAGACCGCCCATAATGCATCAACACTTCCACTTCACAGTACTAGTAGACCATCTCAGGGTGTCACCCAGTGATTTTCAGGACATTCTGATGTGGCAATTCAAAATAAAGGCTCTCTAAACTGTCCTATACAACCTACTGTTTCCTGCAATTTCAGATTAGGATTTAAAGAAGACCGCCCATAATGCATCAACACTTCCACATCACAGTACTAGTAGACCACCTCAGGGTGTCACCCTGTGATTTATATGACATTCTGATGTGGCATTTCAAAATAAAGGCTCTCTTAACTGTCCTATACAACCTACTGTTTCCTGCAATTTCAGATTAGGATTAAAAGGAGACCGCCCATAATGCATCAACACTTCCACTTCACAGTACTAGTAGACCACCTCAGGGTGTCACCCAGTGATTTTCAGGACATTCTGATGTGGCATTTCAAAATAAAGGCTCTCTAAACTGTCCTATACAACCTACTGTTTCCTGCATTTTCAGATTAGGATTAAAAGGAGACCGCCCATAATGCATCAACACTTCCACTTCAGAGTACTAGTAGACCACCTCAGGGTGTCACCCAGTGATTTTCAGGACATTCTGATGTGGCATTTCAAAATAAAGGCTCTCTAAACTGTCCTATACAACCTACTGTTTCCTGCAATTTCAGATTAGGATTAAAAGAAGACCGCCCATAATGCATCAACACTTCCACATCACAGTACTAGTAGACCACCTCAGGGTGTCACCCTGTGATTTATATGACATTCTGATGTGGCATTTCAAAATAAAGGCTCTCTTAACTGTCCTATACAACCTACTGTTTCCTGCAATTTCAGATTAGGATTAAAAGGAGACCGCCCATAATGCATCAACACTTCCACTTCACAGTACTAGTAGACCACCTCAGGGTGTCACCCTGTGATTTATTTGACATTCTGATGTGGCATTTCAAAATAAAGGCCCTCTAAACTGTCCTATATGACCTACTGTTTCCTGCAATTTCAGATTAGGATTAAAAGGAGACCACCCATAATGCATCAACACTTCCACTTCAGAGTACTAGTAGACCACCTCAGGGTGTCACCCTGTGATTTATTTGACATTCTGATGTGGCATTTCAAAATAAAGGCCCTCTAAACTGTCCTATATGACCTACTGTTTCCTGCAATTTCAGATTAGGATTAAAAGGAGACCGCCCATAATGCATCAACACTTCCACTTCAGACTACTAGTAGACCACCTCAGGGTGTCACCCAGTGATTTTCAGGACATTCTGATGTGGCATTTCAAAATAAAGGCTCTCTAAACTGTCCTATACAACCTACTGTTTCCTGCATTTTCAGATTAGGATTAAAAGGAGACCGCCCATAATGCATTAACACTTCCACTTCAGAGTACTAGTAGACCACCTCAGGGTGTCACCCTGTGATTTATATGACATTCTGATGTGGCATTTCAAAATAAAGGCTCTCTTAACTGTCCTATACGACCTACTGTTTCCTGCAATTTCAGATTAGGATTAAAAGGAGACCGCCCATAATTCATCAACACTTCCACTTCAGACTACTAGTAGACCACCTCAGGGTGTCACCCAGTGATTTTCAGGACATTCTGATGTGGCATTTCAAAATAAAGGCTCTCTAAACTGTCCTATACAACCTACTGTTTCCTGCATTTTCAGATTAGGATTAAAAGGAGACCGCCCATAATGCATCAACACTTCCACTTCACAGTACTAGTAGACCACCTCAGGGTGTCACCCAGTGATTTTCAGGACATTCTGATGTGGCATTTCAAAATAAAGGCCCTCTAAACTGTCCTATATGACCTACTGTTTCCTGCAATTTCAGATTAGGATTAAATGGAGACCGCCCATAATGCATCAACACTTCCACTTCATAGTACTAGTAGACCACCTCAGGGTGTCACCCAGTGATTTTCAGGACATTCTGATGTGGCATTTCAAAATAAAGGCCCTCTAAACTGTCCTATATGACCTACTGTTTCCTGCAATTTCAGATTAGGATTAAATGGAGACCGCCCATAATGCATCAACACTTCCACTTCATAGTACTAGTAGACCACCTCAGGGTGTCACCCAGTGATTTTCAGGACATTCTGATGTGGCATTTCAAAATAAAGGCTCTCTAAACTGTCCTATACAACATACTGTTTCCTGCAATTTCAGATTAGGATTAAAAGGAGACCGCCCATAATGCATCAACACTTCCTCTTCACAGTACTAGTAGACCACCTGAGGATGTCACCCAGTGAATTTCAGGACATTCTGATGTGGCATTTCAAAATAAAGGCTCTCTAAACTGTCCTATACAACCTACTGTTTCCTGCAATTTCAGATTAGGATTAAAAGGAGACCGCCCATAATGCATCAACACTTCCACGTCACAGTACTAGTAGACCACCTCAGGGTGTCACCCTGTGATTTATATAACATTCTGATGTGGCATTTCAAAATAAAGGCTCTCTAAACTGTCCTATACAACCTACTGTTTCCTGCAATTTCAGATTAGGATTAAAAGGAGACTGCCCATAATGCCTTAACACTTCCACTTCAGCGTACTAGTAGACCAACTCACGGTGTCACCCAGTGATCTTCAGGACATTCTGATGCAGGATCTCAAAATAAAAGCCTTTTAAAGTGTCAAAAACTGCTTAAATCAGGGTTAAATCAGGATCAAAAGAAAAACACCCATAATGCAACGGAAAAGGCATAATGCCTTTGAATTTGCCCACTCTTTGTATACTTTTTGTTATGTTATTAGGTTGTGATAACTTGTTAACTTGTGATATTCCCACTATTTCTTTCTTTCTTTCTTTCTTTCTTTCTTTCTTTCTTTCTTTCTTTCTTTCTTTCTTTCTTTCTTTCTTTCTTTCTTTCTTTCTTTCTTATTATTCTCCTAAGTGTTTTGGCCCTTAAAGGAGAATGCACAGCGTGCTGGAGCAACGCTTGCATGCTGTGCGCATGCGTGCTGGAGCAAGTGGGGAAGCTATTTCGTTTCTAAAGACGTTTCTAAAGATCATATTACAGAGGCATGTGAAAAACCACAACAAGCCCTCGCTCTATGTAAGCACAACTAGCGATTCATAAAGACAGATTGATGAAAACAACCGTTTCGCAGCAGAAAATAGATTTTTTAGAAGCTGCATTCTTGGTGCCCCGTCCGCCGCCATTACATGGATATACTTGGCTCGCGCTGGATTTTAAATTTCTTCTACAGGCCTCCGAATTACACCAAAGTTATCTCGGTGAGTGAAATGTCTTATAATATGTCGTAAATAAGGTCCAGGTTGTCAAAAACGAGCATTCTCCTTTAACTACTTCTTCATACTTTGTGCTAGAAACTTCATTCGAACTTTAAAATGTTCGTCCTTAGCTGTTTCCCGGATGTATTCAGATTTTTTTGTTTTTTTTTTAAATAGTTTTTTAGTAATTTAACTTTTAATAGTAATTTTTGTGCCATTGAAACTGCTGGTGGAATGTTCCGTATCATTATGTTTTTAGAGTGGTGGCAGCTGTTGCTTTGAAAATATTCACACATTTTGTAAACTGCTGGCACTCCTACAGTTTTTAAAGCTCACACACATATTATACATCAAAACGTTCACACAACTGTGCTGATTCGTACAATGTAAGTATCTAAGCTGTGTGACTTACCGTTTTTGAGATATGACAATTTGTTCGGCAACTGCGCTCCCCATTGAAACATATGGTGCCACACTAACTTTTGAGCTGCTAATTTTGCATTTTTACCCTTTTTCTAACTTGTTGCCATGGTGTCAATATATAAGCTGTAACATTTATAGTTTTTGCGATAGAGCTGTCTGATGCGGACCATGTCTAGGATCAGCGTGTCAGTTGGGATTAGAGTGGTGGAAGCTGTTGCTTTTTTGAATTTGTGTGAATGTGCAGCCTCTCTTAAAGGTACAGGCACCCTTTTATAACTAATGTGGTAGCACAGAACTCAGCCAAAGTGGAATAGAGACACATGATCTTCACTCCACAGAACCCACTTTTCAGCCCCTGAGTGGGCTACAGACACACAGTCTTTAATGGTGGATGCATGGAAATTGCCCGGAGGTCACTGTACTGTCCCCGACTAGCTGTGACCCAAGGGGGCGGAGCCTAACCAGTATGCCACTATCCACGCCACGGGCCCCACAACTCAGACCCTGAGTGGGCTAGAGACACACGGTTTTCACCGGTGGAGTCAGGTAGGTGGCCCGGAGAGGGGTACACTGTCCCCGACTGGCTCTGACCTGAGGGGGCGGAGTCTCGCCACCACACCACGGACCCCCCCTGAGTGGCCTAGAGATGCACGGTCTTCGCCGGTGGGTGCATGGAGATTGGCCGGTCTGCAGTAGTACTAGCAGTAGCTGTTACATACAACTGCAGCAGGTAGCCCACCTCACATTTTCTCCAGGAAATGTACTTTCTAGTTTATTTTACTAGAAACTAGAAGACTACACAGTGGTGGTAGGCCCGTCTCGGTATGAATCATAAAGTTTCACGAGATTCTGATGTGCCATTTCAAAATAAAAGCCTTCTAAATTCTAAAAAACTGCTTAAATCAAGATAAAATCAGGATTAAAAGAAAACTACCGGGTTCTATACTATACAGTGGTAGTAGGCCTCGTCCCAGTCTGACTCATGAAGGTTCACGAGATTCTGATGTTCATCCATCCATTTTCATCCGCTTATCCGGGGTCGGGTTGCAGAGGCAGCAGCTCCAGCAGGGGGCCCCAGACATCCCTTTCCCTAGCAGCATCAACCAGCTCCGCCTGGGGAATCTTTAGCCACTCACAGGCCAGTGCGGAGATGTAGTCCCGCCACCTAGTCCTGGGTCTACCATGCGGCCTCCTCCCAGCTGGACACGCCTGGAACACCTCCCTATTGAGGCGCCCAGGAGGCATCCTCACTAGATGCCCGAACCACCTCAACTGGCTCCTTTCGACGCAAAGGAGCAGCGGTTCTACTCTGAGTCTCTCCCGGATGACTGAATTTCTCACCCAATCTCTCAGGGAGACCCCAGCCACCCTCCGGAGAAAACTAATTTCGGACGCTTGTATCCGTGATCTCGTTCTTTCAGTCATGACCCATCCTTCATGACCATAGGTGAGGGTGGGGACGAAGATAGACCGGTAGATCGAGAGCTTTGCCTTTTGGCTCAGCTCTCTTTTCGTCACAACAGTGCGGTAAAGCGACTGCAGAACCGCACCAGCTGCTCCGATTCTCCGGCCAAATTCCCTCTCCATGGTGGATTGATTGTAGAGGGTGGATTAGTCGGGTTCAGGAGTTCCGCAAAGTCCTCCTTCCTTTGAACACCGACCACTCATGATCAATGTCCCCAACCTCCACAGGGATGCCTGAGAAGCTCAGCCGGAGGTGGCAGTTGAAATCTCTCCGGACAGGCTCTTCCTCCAGACGTTCCCAGTTCACCCTCACTACACGCTTGGGTTTTCCAGGTCTGTCCAGAAGCTTCCCCCGCCATCGAAACCAGCTCACCACCAGATGGTGATCAGTGGACAGCTTTGCCCCTCTCTTTACCCGAGTGTCCAAAACACATGGCCTCAGATCAGATGATACGATAACGAAATCGATCATCGACCTACGGCCTAAGGTGTTAAGATGCCAGGTGTACTTGTGGGCATCCTTGTGTTCGAACATGGTGTTTGTTATGGACAAACCGTGACTAGCACAGAAGTCCAACTACAAAACACCACTCGGGTTCAGATCGTGGTGGCCATGCCTCCCAATCACGCCCCTCCAAGTTTCTCCATCATTGCCCATGTGTGCATTGAAGGTCCCCAATAGGACAGTGGAGTCCCCTGAGGAGCCCCAAATAGGACTCCACTTACTGTAGGGTCTGCAGGAAGGCCGAGTACTCTGAACTACTGTTAGGTGCATAAGCACAAACCACAGTCAGAGTCCCCCCCCCCACAGTCCTAAGGCGCAGGGAGGCGACCCTCTCGTCCACTGGGGTGAACTCTAGCACAGAGGCGCTCAGCTGGGGGCTAGCTAGTATAGCCACACCTGCCTTACGCCTCATACCGTGAGCAACTCCGGAGAAGAACAGGGTCCAACCCCTATCCAGGAGTTTGGTTCCGGCGTCTGTGCTGTGCGTGGAGGATAGCCCTACCAGGTGTAATTGGTATCGCTCCACCTCCCTCACAAATAATGCAACTGGTTCTATACTACACAGTGGTATTAGGCTTCCTCTCGATCAGACTCATTTCAAAATAAAAGCCTTCTAAAGTCTAAAAAACTGCTTACATCAGGATTAAAAGAAAACCTACCCATAATGCAACGGGTTCTATACTACACAGTGGTAGTATACACCTTCACTGTCTGACTTATGGAGTTTCACAAGATACTGATGTGCCATTTCAAAATAAAAGCTGTTTAAAGTGTAAAAAAACTGCTTAAATCAGGATTAAATCTGGATTCTTTTTTAGAATTTAGAAGGCTTTTATTTTGAAATGGCACATCAGAATCTCATGCCACTTCATGATTCAGACCGAGAGGGGGCTTACTACCACTGTGTAGTATAGAACCTGTTGCATTATGGTTAGTTTTCTTTTAATCCTGATGTAATCAGGGATTACATCAGGATGCCATCAGTGAGGTGGTCTACTAGTACTGTGAAGTGGAAGTTTTGATGCATTATGGACGGTCTCCCTTTAATCCTAATCTGAAATTGCAGGAAACAGTAGGTCATATAGGACAGTTTAGAGGGCCTTTATTTTGAAATGCCACATCAGAATGTCAAATAAATCACAGGGTGACACCCTGAGGTGGTCTACTAGTACTCTGAAGTGGAAGTGTTGATGCATTATGGGCGGTCTCCTTTTAATCCTAATCTGAAATTGCAGGAAACAGTAGGTCATATAGGACAGTTTAGAGGGCCTTTATTTTGAAATGCCACATCAGAATGTCAAATAAATCACAGGGTGACACCCTGAGGTGGTCTACTAGTACTGTGATGTGGAAGTGTTGATGCATTATGGGCGGTCTTCTTTTAATCCTAATCTGAAATTGCAGGAAACAGTAGGTTGTATAGGACAGTTTAGAGAGCCTTTATTTTGAATTGCCACATCAGAATGTCCTGAAAATCACTGGGTGACACCCTGAGATGGTCTACTAGTACTGTGAAGTGGAAGTGTTGATGCATTATGGGCGGTCTCCTTTTAATCCTAATCTGAAATTGCAGGAAACAGTAGGTCGTATAGGACAGTTTAGAGGGCCTTTATTTTGAAATGCCACATCAGAATGTCATATAAATCACAGGGTGACTCCCTGAGGTGGTCTACTAGTACTGTGACGTGGAAGTGTTGATGCATTATGGGCGGTCTTCTTTTAATCCTAATCTGAATTTGCAGGAAACAGTAGGTTGTATAGGACAGTTTAGAGAGCCTTTATTTTGAAATTCCACATCAGAATATCCTGAAAATCACTGGGTGACACCCTGAGGTGGTCTACTAGTACTCTGAAGTGGAAGTGTTGATGCATTATGGGCGGTCTCCTTTTAATCCTAATCTGAAAATGCAGGAAACAGTAGGTTGTATAGGACAGTTTAGAGAGCCTTTATTTTGAAATGCCACATCAGAATGTCCTGAAAATCACTGGGTGACACCCTGAGGTGGTCTACAAGTACGCTGAAGTGGAAGTGTTGATGCATTATGGGCGGTCTCCTTTTAATCCTAATCTGAAATTGCAGGAAACAGTAGGTTGTATAGGACAGTTAAGAGAGCCTTTATTTTGAAATGCCACATCAGAATGTCATATAAATCGCACGGTGACACCCTGAGGTGGTCTACTAGTACTGTGATGTGGAAGTGTTGATGCATTATGGGCGGTCTTCTTTTAATCCTAATCTGAAATTGCAGGAAACAGTAGGTTGTATAGGACAGTTTAGAGAGCCTTTATTTTGAATTGCCACATCAGAATGTCCTGAAAATCACTGGGTGACACCCTGAGATGGTCTACTAGTACTGTGAAGTGGAAGTGTTGATGCATTATGGGCGGTCTCCTTTTAATCCTAATCTGAAATTGCAGGAAACAGTAGGTCGTATAGGACAGTTTAGAGGGCCTTTATTTTGAAATGCCACATCAGAATGTCATATAAATCACAGGGTGACTCCCTGAGGTGGTCTACTAGTACTGTGACGTGGAAGTGTTGATGCATTATGGGCGGTCTTCTTTTAATCCTAATCTGAATTTGCAGGAAACAGTAGGTTGTATAGGACAGTTTAGAGAGCCTTTATTTTGAAATTCCACATCAGAATGTCCTGAAAATCACTGGGTGACACCCTGAGGTGGTCTACTAGTACTCTGAAGTGGAAGTGTTGATGCATTATGGGCGGTCTCCTTTTAATCCTAATCTGAAAATGCAGGAAACAGTAGGTTGTATAGGACAGTTTAGAGAGCCTTTATTTTGAAATGCCACATCAGAATGTCCTGAAAATCACTGGGTGACACCCTGAGGTGGTCTACTAGTACGCTGAAGTGGAAGTGTTGATGCATTATGGGCGGTCTCCTTTTAATCCTAATCTGAAATTGCAGGAAACAGTAGGTTGTATAGGACAGTTAAGAGAGCCTTTATTTTGAAATGCCACATCAGAATGTCATATAAATCGCACGGTGACACCCTGAGGTGGTCTACTAGTACTGTGATGTGGAAGTTTTGATGCATTATGGGCGGTCTTCTTTTAATCCTAATCTGAAATTGCAGGAAACAGTAGGTTGTATAGGACAGTTTAGAGAGCCTTTATTTTGAATTGCCACATCAGAATGTCCTGAAAATCACTGGGTGACACCCTGAGATGGTCTACTAGTACTGTGAAGTGGAAGTGTTGATGCATTATGGGCGGTCTCCTTTTAATCCTAATCTGAAATTGCAGGAAACAGTAGGTCGTATAGGACAGTTTAGAGGGCCTTTATTTTGAAATGCCACATCAGAATGTCATATAAATCACAGGGTGACTCCCTGAGGTGGTCTACTAGTACTGTGACATGGAAGTGTTGATGCATTATGGGCGGTCTTCTTTTAATCCTAATCTGAAATTGCAGGAAACAGTAGGTTGTATAGGACAGTTTAGAGAGCCTTTATTTTGAAATGCCACATCAGAATGGCCTGAAAATCACTGGGTGACACCCTGAGGTGGTCTACTAGTACTCTGAAGTGGAAGTGTTGATGCATTATGGGCGGTCTCCTTTTAATCCTAATCTGAAAATGCAGGAAACAGTAGGTTGTATAGGACAGTTTAGAGAGCCTTTATTTTGAAATGCCACATCAGAATGTCCTGAAATTCACTGGGTGACATCCTCAGGTGGTCTACTAGTACTGTGAAGTGGAAGTGTTGATGCATTATGGGCGGTCTCCTTTTAATCCTAATCTGAAAATGCATGAAACAGTAGGTTGTATAGGACAGTTTAGAGAGCCTTTATTTTGAAATGCCACATCAGAATGTCCTGAAAATCACTGGGTGACACCCTGAGGTGGTCTACTAGTACTGTGAAGTGGAAGTGTTGATGCATTATGGGCGGTCTCCATTTAATCCTAATCTGAAATTGCAGGAAACAGTAGGTCATATAGGACAGTTTAGAGGGCCTTTATTTTGAAATGCCACATCAGAATGTCATATAAATCACAGGGTGACACCCTGAGGTGGTCTACTAGTACTCTGAAGTGGAAGTGTTGATGCATTATGGGCGGTCTCCATTTAATCCTAATCTGAAATTGCAGGAAACAGTAGGTCATATAGGCCAGTTTAGAGGGCCTTTATTTTGAAATGCCACATCAGAATGTCATATAAATCACAGGGTGACACCCTGAGGTGGTCTACTAGTACTGTGAAGTGGAAGTGTTGATGCATTATGGGCGGTCTCCATTTAATCCTAATCTGAAATTGCAGGAAACAGTAGGTCATATAGGACAGTTAAGGGGGCCTTTATTTTGAAATGCCACATCAGAATGTCCTGAACATCACTGGGTGACACCCTGAGGTGGTCTACTAGTACTCTGAAGTGGAAGTGTTGATGCATTATGGGCGGTCTCCTTTTAATCCTAACCTGAAATTGCAGGAAACAGTAGGTTGTATAGGACAGTTTAGAGGGCCTTTATTTTGAAATGCCACATCAGAATGTCCTGAACATCACTGGGTGACACCCTGAGGTGGTCTACTAGTACTCTGAAGTGGAAGTGTTGATGCATTATGGGCGGTCTTTTTTTAATCCTAATCTGAAATTGCAGGAAACAGTAGGTCGTATAGGACAGTTTAGAGGGCCTTTATTATGAAATGCCACATCAGAATGTCCTGAAAATCACTGGGATATACCCAGAGCCATGGGTGGTCTGCTAGCTCTCTGGATTGGAGTAGGTGCAGTATTATGGGCGATTTCCTTTTATTTCTAAACTGAATATTAAGGAAATATAGTTATGACAATTTAGAGGTCCTTTATTTTGAAATGCCACACCACAACCGCCTTTCACTTCTTTAATCAAACCATCGTTATTTGACTTCACTACTTGTCGGTGAATGCGACGGTGATAAGTCCTTCCAAGAGAAAAAACGATTTACCGTAATTACGCTAAAGTTTGCGCAAATGGGAATTGGCTGTGGCCCACATGACTTGTATTTCCGAATTGAAGGCTGGCTTGACCGCAGTGATAAACTGCGGTGATCTTTTGACAGCAATTATTAGCCTTTTCCAAGAATGGACAGAAATGGGATATTTTTAGAATAACAGGAATTTATTCACATACAATGTAAAGGAGTTGATGTGTAGCATGAAGATGAAACGATACACTGAGTTTGGGTGTTTTCAGTCAACGTTGGCGTTCACCGCTTCCAGCTATCGAATGGCCGACTGGTGTGATGGATAGCCTAACGTTAGAGAGATAAATGTAGGCTATGGTTATGTTAATAAAGCTAACAATGATGTTGTAACATGCATGCAGCACTGCCGATCTGATCTGAACGATTGATTCATTATTACCATGGATCGGTATTGGGATTGATCAAGGGCGAATGTGAAATAGCAGCCACGAACTCAGCGGGTTTTCCGAGATGCGGTAGCCGCGGCCAGAGCTCCTGCTGGCGGGGAGTGAAGCTCTTCAACTCGCCTGTCACTGGCTCCCTGGAGGAATTTAGCCTGGCTGCAATAACGTTATCGCGAACGGAATGAATACCATCTACTAGCAAACAAAACATGTTAAATTATATTTAACCTGTTAAAACTAAGATGCCAGGATCAAAAAATAATTTCTCCAATTGATATATTTGACAAAAACAGGTTAATATGCAAGCCGGTTTTCATTGCTAAATCAAAGCGGGGAGAGCCGGGAACGCGAGTCTACATTTCAGAGAAATGTGAACTTTTTCGTGGACGCGCGTCGGCCAGAGAAGCTCAACTGCGCAAGTCAAAAGTAACCGGAAGGCCAGAAAAGCACAACTGCGCAAGTCAAAAGTAACCGGAAATAGTCAAATGACTACAAATTTTGCCAAGATGGCGCGGTTCAATAGGGCTTCATTGTTGATAGCGGCCAGTGAATGGAGTGGCTGTATCCAGTTTATATAATACATCCATGGTAGAGCCGCACGTGGCGTCGGGTCACCGGCAAGCTCGGAGGAGCGGAGGGGAATGCGCGCGGAGGTGCCGCCGTAACAAAAGCGCTATATAAGTGCAGTCCATTTATCATTTACCATTTCCTAAGTGTGTAGTCTCTGTGTGCTTGTGTGATTGGTTGTCTGTGTGTGTGTGTGTGTGCATGTGTGTATGTTTGTGTGTGTGTGCGTGTGTGCGTGTGTGTGTGTGTTCTTCTGGGTGAGGTAGTAGCTGCCTGCCTGTCGGACTGCTGTGTCTGAGTGGTTGTAAACCATGTTAAACCCTGTTAAACACTGTTAAACCCTGTTAACCCTGTTAAACCCTGTTAAACCCTGTTAACCCTGTTAAACCCTGTTAACCCTGTTAAACCCTGTTAAACCCTGTTAAACCCTGTTAAACCCTGTTAACCCTGTTAAACCCTGTTAACCCTGTTAAACCCTGTTAAACCCTGTTAAACCCTGTTAAACCCTGTTAACCAGTGTTAAACCCTGTTAAACCCTGTTAAACCCTGTTAACCCTGTTAAACCCTATTAACCCTGTTAACCCTGTTAACCCTGTTAAACCCTGTTAACCCTGTTAAACCCTGTTAAACCCTGTTAAACCCTGTTAACCCTGTTAAACCCTATTAACCCTGTTAACCCTGTTAACCCTGTTAAACCCTGTTAAACCCTGATAACCCTGTTAACCCTGTTAAACCCTGTTAAACCCTGATAACCCTGTTAAACCCTGTTAAACCCTGTTAACCAATGTTAAACCCTGTTAAACCCTGTTAAACCCTGTTAACCCTGTTAAACCCTATTAACCCTGTTAACCCTGTTAACCCTGTTAACCCTGTTAAACCCTGTTAACCCTGTTAAACCCTGTTAAACCCTGTTAACCCTGTTAAACCCTGTTAAACCCTGTTAAACCCTGTTAACCCCTGTTAAACCCTGTTAAACCCTATTAACCCTGTTAACCCTGTTAACCCTGTTAAACCCTGTTAAACCATGTTAAACCCTGTTAAACCCTGTTAACCCTGTTAAACCCTATTAACCCTGTTAACCCTGTTAACCCTGTTAAACCCTGATAACCCTGTTAAACCCTGTTAAACCCTGTTAACCCTGTTAAACCCTGTTAAACCCTGTTAACCCTGTTAAACCCTGTTAACCCTGTTAACCCTGTTAAACCCTGATAACCCTGTTAAACCCTGTTAAACCCTATTAACCCTGTTAACCCTGTTAACCCTGTTAACCCTGTTAAACCCTGTTAACCCTGTTAAACCCTGTTAAACCCTGTTAACCCTGTTAAACCCTGTTAAACCCTGTTAAACCCTGTTAACCCCTGTTAAACCCTGTTAAACCCTGTTAAACCCTGATAACCCTGTTAACCCTGTTAAACCCTGTTAAACCCTGATAACCCTGTTAAACCCTGTTAAACCCTGTTAACCAATGTTAAACCCTGTTAAACCCTGTTAAACCCTGTTAAACCCTGATAACCCTGTTAACCCTGTTAACCCATGTTAACCCATGTTAACCCATGTTAACCCATGTTAAAACCCTGTTAAACCCTGTTAAACCCTGTTAAACCCTGTTAAACCCTGTTAAACCCTGTTAAACCCTGTTAAACCCCTGTTAACCCCTGTTAACCCCTGTTAACCCCTGTGAAACCCTGTTGAAACCCTGTTGAAACCCTGTTAAAACCCTGTTAACCCCTGTTAACCCCTGTTAACCCTGTTAACCCATGTTAACCCATGTTAACCCATGTTAACCCATGTTAAAACCCTGTTAACCCCTGTTAACCCCTGTTAACCCCTGTGAACCCCTGTGAACCCCTGTGAACCCCTGTGAAACCCTGTTGAAACCCTGTTAACCCTGTTAAACCCTGTTAAACCCCGTGAACCCCGTTAACCCATGTTAACCCATGTTAACCCTGTTAAACCCATGTTAAACCCATGTTAAACCCTGTTGAACCCATGTTGAACCCTGTTAAACCCTGTTGAACCCCTGTTAACCCTGTTAACCCTGTTAACCCCTGTTAAACCCCGTTAAACCCATGTTAACCCATGTTAAACCATGCTAACCCATGTTAAACCCGGTTAAACCCTGTTAAACCCATGTTAAACCATGTAAACCCATGTTAAACCCTGTTAACCCATTCAGACGAAAGACCAGAACTAGAATGGGAGATGTATACGCTTGCACTTAGTTTAAAACAATCAGTTTGAGACTCAAAATCAAAGAGGGCTCAAATTATACAAATCTGGATACAATATTTCATCAGTAAAAAGAGACACGATCATTCATGTCAAATGTGTTCAAGCACCTCAAAACATTTCATAAAACAAATCATTGCCATTCATATACAACTCGATCATTACACCTGTATTACAAAGATATCGCACAAAATGCTTTGGCATGATCTGTACATCCTTCTGGGACTCTCCCTCTCCAAGGACCAGCACTTCTGAAAAGACCAATCAAAGACAAAGTCTGAGTCAGCATGTCTCAAAACAAAAGTAGCCAAACTTGGTTGAACATTGACTCTGGACACAACATCAGTGTCTCCTCAGTTTAGGGCTGGGGTAGAGAGAGAGTATGTAGTAGAGACAGGGCTGGGGTAGAGAGAGAGTATGTAGTAGAGACAGGGCTGGGGTAGAGAGAGAGTATGTAGTAGAGACAGGGCTGGGGTAGAGAGAGAGAGAGTATGTAGTAGAGACAGGGCTGGGGTAGAGAGAGAGTATGTAGTAGAGACAGGGCTGGGGTAGAGAGAGAGAGAGTATGTAGTAGAGACAGGGCTGGGGTAGAGAGAGAGTATGTAGTAGAGACAGGGCTGGGGTAGAGAGAGAGAGAGTATGTAGTAGAGACAGGGCTGGGGTAGAGAGAGAGTATGTAGTAGAGACAGGGCTGGGGTAGAGGGAGAGAGAGTATGTAGTAGAGACAGGGCTGGGGTAGAGAGAGAGTATGTAGTAGAGACAGGGCTGGGGTAGAGAGAGAGAGAGTATGTAGTAGAGACAGGGCTGGGGTAGAGAGAGAGAGAGAGTATGTAGTAGAGACAGGGTTGGGGTAGAGAGAGAGTATGTAGTAGAGACAGGGCTGGGGTAGAGAGAGAGTATGTAGTAGAGACAGGGCTGGGGTAGAGAGAGAGAGAGAGTATGTAGTAGAGACAGGGCTGGGGTAGAGAGAGAGAGAGAGTATGTAGTAGAGACAGGGCTGGGGTAGAGAGAGAGTATGTAGTAGAGACAGGGCTGGGGTAGAGAGAGAGTATGTAGTAGAGACAGGGCTGGGGTAGAGAGAGAGTATGTAGTAGAGACAGGGCTGGGGTAGAGGGAGAGAGAGTATGTAGTAGAGACAGGGCTGGGGTAGAGGGAGAGAGAGTATGTAGTAGAGACAGGGCTGGGGTAGAGAGAGAGTATGTAGTAGAGACAGGGCTGGGGTAGAGAGAGAGTATGTAGTAGAGACAGGGCTGGGGTAGAGGGAGAGTATGTAGTAGAGACAGGGCTGGGGTAGAGAGAGAGAGAGTATGTAGTAGAGACAGGGCTGGGGTAGAGGGAGAGAGAGTATGTAGTAGAGACAGGGCTGGGGTAGAGAGAGAGTATGTAGTAGAGACAGGGCTGGGGTAGAGAGAGAGAGAGAGTATGTAGTAGAGACAGGGCTGGGGTAGAGAGAGAGAGAGTATGTAGTAGAGACAGGGCTGGGGTAGAGAGAGAGTATGTAGTAGAGACAGGGCTGGGGTAGAGAGAGAGAGAGTATGTAGTAGAGACAGGGCTGGGGTAGAGAGAGAGAGAGTATGTAGTAGAGACAGGGCTGGGGTAGAGGGAGAGAGAGTATGTAGTAGAGACAGGGCTGGGGTAGAGAGAGAGTATGTAGTAGAGACAGGGCTGGGGTAGAGAGAGAGAGAGTATGTAGTAGAGACAGGGCTGGGGTAGAGAGAGAGAGAGAGTATGTAGTAGAGACAGGGCTGGGGTAGAGAGAGAGAGAGAGTATGTAGTAGAGACAGGGCTGGGGTAGAGAGAGAGAGAGTATGTAGTAGAGACAGGGCTGGGGTAGAGGGAGAGAGAGTATGTAGTAGAGACAGGGCTGGGGTAGAGAGAGAGAGAGAGTATGTAGTAGAGACAGGGCTGGGGTAGAGAGAGAGAGAGTATGTAGTAGAGACAGGGCTGGGGTAGAGGGAGAGAGAGTATGTAGTAGAGACAGGGCTGGGGTAGAGAGAGAGAGAGAGTATGTAGTAGAGACAGGGCTGGGGTAGAGAGAGAGAGAGTATGTAGTAGAGACAGGGCTGGGGTAGAGAGAGAGTATGTAGTAGAGACAGGGCTGGGGTAGAGAGAGAGAGAGAGTATGTAGTAGAGACAGGGCTGGGGTAGAGAGAGAGAGAGTATGTAGTAGAGACAGGGCTGGGGTAGAGAGAGAGAGAGAGTATGTAGTAGAGACAGGGCTGGGGTAGAGAGAGAGAGAGAGTATGTAGTAGAGACAGGGCTGGGGTAGAGAGAGAGAGAGAGTATGTAGTAGAGACAGGGCTGGGGTAGAGAGAGAGAGAGTATGTAGTAGAGACAGGGCTGGGGTAGAGAGAGAGAGAGAGTATGTAGTAGAGACAGGGCTGGGGTAGAGAGAGAGAGAGTATGTAGTAGAGACAGGGCTGGGGTAGAGAGAGAGAGAGTATGTAGTAGAGACAGGGCTGGGGTAGAGGGAGAGAGAGTATGTAGTAGAGACGGGGCTGGGGTAGAGGGAGAGAGAGTATGTAGTAGAGACAGGGCTGGGGTAGAGAGAGAGAGAGTATGTAGTAGAGACAGGGCTGGGGTAGAGAGAGAGAGAGAGTATGTAGTAGAGACAGGGCTGGGGTAGAGAGAGAGTATGTAGTAGAGACAGGGCTGGGGTAGAGAGAGAGAGTATGTAGTAGAGACAGGGCTGGGGTAGAGAGAGAGAGAGTATGTAGTAGAGACAGGGCTGGGGTAGAGAGAGAGTATGTAGTAGAGACAGGGCTGGGGTAGAGAGAGAGAGAGTATGTAGTAGAGACAGGGCTGGGGTAGAGAGAGAGAGAGTATGTAGTAGAGACAGGGCTGGGGTAGAGAGAGAGTATGTAGTAGAGACAGGGCTGGGGTAGAGAGAGAGAGTATGTAGTAGAGACAGGGCTGGGGTAGAGAGAGAGTATGTAGTAGAGACAGGGCTGGGGTAGAGAGAGAGAGAGTATGTAGTAGAGACAGGGCTGGGGTAGAGGGAGAGAGAGTATGTAGTAGAGACAGGGCTGGGGTAGAGAGAGAGTATGTAGTAGAGACAGGGCTGGGGTAGAGAGAGAGAGAGTATGTAGTAGAGACAGGGCTGGGGTAGAGAGAGAGAGAGTATGTAGTAGAGACAGGGCTGGGGTAGAGAGAGAGAGAGTATGTAGTAGAGACAGGGCTGGGGTAGAGAGAGAGAGAGAGTATGTAGTAGAGACAGGGCTGGGGTAGAGAGAGAGAGAGAGTATGTAGTAGAGACAGGGCTGGGGTAGAGAGAGAGAGAGTATGTAGTAGAGACAGGGCTGGGGTAGAGAGAGAGAGAGTATGTAGTAGAGACAGGGCTGGGGTAGAGAGAGAGTATGTAGTAGAGACAGGGCTGGGGTAGAGAGAGAGAGAGTATGTAGTAGAGACAGGGCTGGGGTAGAGAGAGAGAGAGAGTATGTAGTAGAGACAGGGCTGGGGTAGAGAGAGAGAGAGAGTATGTAGTAGAGACAGGGCTGGGGTAGAGAGAGAGAGAGAGTATGTAGTAGAGACAGGGCTGGGGTAGAGAGAGAGAGAGTATGTAGTAGAGACAGGGCTGGGGTAGAGAGAGAGTATGTAGTAGAGACAGGGCTGGGGTAGAGAGAGAGAGAGTATGTAGTAGAGACAGGGCTGGGGTAGAGAGAGAGAGAGTATGTAGTAGAGACAGGGCTGGGGTAGAGAGAGAGAGAGTATGTAGTAGAGACAGGGCTGGGGTAGAGAGAGAGAGAGTATGTAGTAGAGACAGGGCTGGGGTAGAGAGAGAGAGAGTATGTAGTAGAGACAGGGCTGGGGTAGAGAGAGAGAGAGAGTATGTAGTAGAGACAGGGCTGGGGTAGAGAGAGAGAGAGAGTATGTAGTAGAGACAGGGCTGGGGTAGAGAGAGAGTATGTAGTAGAGACAGGGCTGGGGTAGAGAGAGAGTATGTAGTAGAGACAGGGCTGGGGTAGCGAGAGAGTATGTAGTAGAGACAGGGCTGGGGTAGAGAGAGAGTATGTAGTAGAGACAGGGCTGGGGTAGAGAGAGAGAGAGAGTATGTAGTAGAGACAGGGCTGGGGTAGAGAGAGAGAGAGAGTATGTAGTAGAGACAGGGCTGGGGTAGAGAGAGAGAGAGAGTATGTAGTAGAGACAGGGCTGGGGTAGAGAGAGAGTATGTAGTAGAGACAGGGCTGGGGTAGAGAGAGAGAGAGTATGTAGTAGAGACAGGGCTGGGGTAGAGAGAGAGTATGTAGTAGAGACAGGGCTGGGGTAGAGAGAGAGAGAGTATGTAGTAGAGACAGGGCTGGGGTAGAGAGAGAGAGAGAGTATGTAGTAGAGACAGGGCTGGGGTAGAGAGAGAGAGAGAGAGTATGTAGTAGAGACAGGGCTGGGGTAGAGAGAGGGAGAGTATGTAGTAGAGACAGGGCTGGGGTAGAGAGAGAGAGAGTATGTAGTAGAGACAGGGCTGGGGTAGAGAGAGAGAGAGAGTATGTAGTAGAGACAGGGCTGGGGTAGAGAGAGAGAGAGTATGTAGTAGAGACAGGGCTGGGGTAGAGAGAGAGAGAGAGAGTATGTAGTAGAGACAGGGCTGGGGTAGAGAGAGAGAGAGTATGTAGTAGAGACAGGGCTGGGGTAGAGAGAGAGTATGTAGTAGAGACAGGGCTGGGGTAGAGAGAGAGAGAGAGTATGTAGTAGAGACAGGGCTGGGGTAGAGGGAGAGAGAGTATGTAGTAGAGACAGGGCTGGGGTAGAGAGAGAGTATGTAGTAGAGACAGGGCTGGGGTAGAGAGAGAGAGAGTATGTAGTAGAGACAGGGCTGGGGTAGAGAGAGAGTATGTAGTAGAGACAGGGCTGGGGTAGAGAGAGAGAGAGAGTATGTAGTAGAGACAGAGCTGGGGTAGAGAGAGAGAGAGTATGTAGTAGAGACAGGGCTGGGGTAGAGAGAGAGTATGTAGTAGAGACAGGGCTGGGGTAGAGAGAGAGTATGTAGTAGAGACAGGGCTGGGGTAGAGAGAGAGAGAGTATGTAGTAGAGACAGGGCTGGGGTAGAGAGAGAGAGAGTATGTAGTAGAGACAGGGCTGGGGTAGAGAGAGAGAGAGAGTATGTAGTAGAGACAGGGCTGGGGTAGAGAGAGAGAGAGAGTATGTAGTAGAGACAGGGCTGGGGTAGAGAGAGAGTATGTAGTAGAGACAGGGCTGGGGTAGAGAGAGAGAGAGTATGTAGTAGAGACAGGGCTGGGGTAGAGAGAGAGAGAGTATGTAGTAGAGACAGGGCTGGGGTAGAGGGAGAGAGAGTATGTAGTAGAGACAGGGCTGGGGTAGAGGGAGAGAGAGTATGTAGTAGAGACAGGGCTGGGGTAGAGAGAGAGAGAGTATGTAGTAGAGACAGGGCTGGGGTAGAGAGAGAGTATGTAGTAGAGACGGGGCTGGGGTAGAGAGAGAGAGAGAGAGTATGTAGTAGAGACAGGGCTGGGGTAGAGAGAGAGAGAGAGTATGTAGTAGAGACAGGGCTGGGGTAGAGAGAGAGAGAGAGTATGTAGTAGAGACAGGGCTGGGGTAGAGGGAGAGAGAGTATGTAGTAGAGACAGGGCTGGGGTAGAGGGAGAGAGAGTATGTAGTAGAGACAGGGCTGGGGTAGAGAGAGAGAGTATGTAGTAGAGACAGGGCTGGGGTAGAGAGAGAGTATGTAGTAGAGACAGGGCTGGGGTAGAGAGAGAGTATGTAGTAGAGACAGGGCTGGGGTAGAGAGAGAGAGAGTATGTAGTAGAGACGGGGCTGGGGTAGAGGGAGAGAGAGTATGTAGTAGAGACAGGGCTGGGGTAGAGAGAGAGAGAGAGTATGTAGTAGAGACAGGGCTGGGGTAGAGAGAGAGAGAGTATGTAGTAGAGACAGGGCTGGGGTAGAGAGAGAGTATGTAGTAGAGACAGGGCTGGGGTAGAGAGAGAGAGAGTATGTAGTAGAGACAGGGCTGGGGTAGAGAGAGAGTATGTAGTAGAGACAGGGCTGGGGTAGAGAGAGAGTATGTAGTAGAGACAGGGCTGGGGTAGAGAGAGAGAGAGAGTATGTAGTAGAGACAGGGCTGGGGTAGAGAGAGAGAGAGTATGTAGTAGAGACAGGGCTGGGGTAGAGGGAGAGAGAGTATGTAGTAGAGACAGGGCTGGGGTAGAGAGAGAGAGAGTATGTAGTAGAGACAGGGCTGGGGTAGAGAGAGAGAGAGTATGTAGTAGAGACAGGGCTGGGGTAGAGAGAGAGAGAGAGTATGTAGTAGAGACAGGGCTGGGGTAGAGAGAGAGAGAGAGTATGTAGTAGAGACAGGGCTGGGGTAGAGAGAGAGAGAGAGTATGTAGTAGAGACAGGGCTGGGGTAGAGAGAGAGAGAGAGTATGTAGTAGAGACAGGGCTGGGGTAGAGGGAGAGTATGTAGTAGAGACAGGGCTGGGGTAGAGAGAGAGAGAGTATGTAGTAGAGACAGGGCTGGGGTAGAGAGAGGGAGAGTATGTAGTAGAGACAGGGCTGGGGTAGAGAGAGAGAGAGTATGTAGTAGAGACAGGGCTGGGGTAGAGAGAGAGAGAGTATGTAGTAGAGACAGGGCTGGGGTAGAGGGAGAGAGAGTATGTAGTAGAGACAGGGCTGGGGTAGAGAGAGAGAGAGTATGTAGTAGAGACAGGGCTGGGGTAGAGAGAGAGAGAGTATGTAGTAGAGACAGGGCTGGGGTAGAGAGAGAGAGAGTATGTAGTAGAGACAGGGCTGGGGTAGAGAGAGAGAGAGAGTATGTAGTAGAGACAGGGCTGGGGTAGAGAGAGAGAGAGTATGTAGTAGAGACAGGGCTGGGGTAGAGAGAGAGAGAGTATGTAGTAGAGACAGGGCTGGGGTAGAGAGAGAGAGAGTATGTAGTAGAGACAGGGCTGGGGTAGAGAGAGAGAGAGTATGTAGTAGAGACAGGGCTGGGGTAGAGAGAGAGAGAGAGTATGTAGTAGAGACAGGGCTGGGGTAGAGAGAGAGAGAGAGTATGTAGTAGAGACAGGGCTGGGGTAGAGGGAGAGAGAGTATGTAGTAGAGACAGGGCTGGGGTAGAGAGAGAGAGAGAGTATGTAGTAGAGACAGGGCTGGGGTAGAGAGAGAGTATGTAGTAGAGACAGGGCTGGGGTAGAGAGAGAGAGAGTATGTAGTAGAGACAGGGCTGGGGTAGAGAGAGAGAGAGTATGTAGTAGAGACAGGGCTGGGGTAGAGAGAGAGAGAGTATGTAGTAGAGACGGGGCTGGGGTAGAGGGAGAGAGAGTATGTAGTAGAGACAGGGCTGGGGTAGAGGGAGAGAGAGTATGTAGTAGAGACAGGGCTGGGGTAGAGAGAGAGAGAGAGAGTATGTAGTAGAGACAGGGCTGGGGTAGAGAGAGAGTATGTAGTAGAGACAGGGCTGGGGTAGAGAGAGAGAGAGAGAGTATGTAGTAGAGACAGGGCTGGGGTAGAGAGAGAGTATGTAGTAGAGACAGGGCTGGGGTAGAGAGAGAGAGAGTATGTAGTAGAGACAGGGCTGGGGTAGAGGGAGAGTATGTAGTAGAGACAGGGCTGGGGTAGAGAGAGAGAGAGTATGTAGTAGAGACAGGGCTGGGGTAGAGAGAGAGAGTATGTAGTAGAGACAGGGCTGGGGTAGAGGGAGAGAGAGTATGTAGTAGAGACAGGGCTGGGGTAGAGAGAGAGTATGTAGTAGAGACAGGGCTGGGGTAGAGAGAGAGTATGTAGTAGAGACAGGGCTGGGGTAGAGAGAGAGAGAGAGTATGTAGTAGAGACAGGGCTGGGGTAGAGAGAGAGAGAGAGTATGTAGTAGAGACAGGGCTGGGGTAGAGAGAGAGAGAGTATGTAGTAGAGACAGGGCTGGGGTAGAGAGAGAGAGAGTATGTAGTAGAGACAGGGCTGGGGTAGAGAGAGAGAGAGTATGTAGTAGAGACAGGGCTGGGGTAGAGAGAGAGAGAGTATGTAGTAGAGACAGGGCTGGGGTAGAGAGAGAGAGAGTATGTAGTAGAGACAGGGCTGGGGTAGAGAGAGAGAGAGAGAGTATGTAGTAGAGACAGGGCTGGGGTAGAGAGAGAGTATGTAGTAGAGACAGGGCTGGGGTAGAGAGAGAGTATGTAGTAGAGACAGGGCTGGGGTAGAGAGAGAGTATGTAGTAGAGACAGGGCTGGGGTAGAGAGAGAGAGAGTATGTAGTAGAGACAGGGCTGGGGTAGAGAGAGAGAGAGTATGTAGTAGAGACAGGGCTGGGGTAGAGAGAGAGTATGTAGTAGAGACAGGGCTGGGGTAGAGAGAGAGAGAGTATGTAGTAGAGACAGGGCTGGGGTAGAGAGAGAGAGAGTATGTAGTAGAGACAGGGCTGGGGTAGAGAGAGAGAGAGTATGTAGTAGAGACAGGGCTGGGGTAGAGGGAGAGAGAGTATGTAGTAGAGACAGGGCTGGGGTAGAGAGAGAGAGAGAGTATGTAGTAGAGACAGGGCTGGGGTAGAGAGAGAGAGAGAGTATGTAGTAGAGACAGGGCTGGGGTAGAGAGAGAGAGAGTATGTAGTAGAGACAGGGCTGGGGTAGAG
This sequence comes from Borostomias antarcticus, assembly GCF_949987555.1. Classification (NCBI taxonomy): domain Eukaryota; kingdom Metazoa; phylum Chordata; class Actinopteri; order Stomiiformes; family Stomiidae; genus Borostomias; species Borostomias antarcticus. The sequence goes on from NW_028175499.1 coordinate 75,842, forward strand.
AGAGAGAGAGAGTATGTAGTAGAGACAGGGCTGGGGTAGAGAGAGAGTATGTAGTAGAGACAGGGCTGGGGTAGAGAGAGAGTATGTAGTAGAGACAGGGCTGGGGTAGAGGGAGAGAGAGTATGTAGTAGAGACAGGGCTGGGGTAGAGAGAGAGTATGTAGTAGAGACAGGGCTGGGGTAGAGAGAGAGAGAGTATGTAGTAGAGACAGGGCTGGGGTAGAGAGAGAGAGAGTATGTAGTAGAGACAGGGCTGGGGTAGAGAGAGAGTGTGTAGTAGAGACAGGGCTGGGGTAGAGAGAGAGAGAGTATGTAGTAGAGACGGGGCTGGGGTAGAGAGAGAGAGAGAGAGTATGTAGTAGAGACAGGGCTGGGGTAGAGAGAGAGAGAGTATGTAGTAGAGACAGGGCTGGGGTAGAGAGAGAGTATGTAGTAGAGACAGGGCTGGGGTAGAGAGAGAGAGAGAGTATGTAGTAGAGACAGGGCTGGGGTAGAGAGAGAGAGAGTATGTAGTAGAGACAGGGCTGGGGTAGAGGGAGAGAGAGTATGTAGTAGAGACAGGGCTGGGGTAGAGAGAGAGTATGTAGTAGAGACAGGGCTGGGGTAGAGAGAGAGAGAGTATGTAGTAGAGACAGGGCTGGGGTAGAGAGAGAGAGAGTATGTAGTAGAGACAGGGCTGGGGTAGAGAGAGAGTATGTAGTAGAGACAGGGCTGGGGTAGAGAGAGAGAGAGTATGTAGTAGAGACAGGGCTGGGGTAGAGGGAGAGAGAGTATGTAGTAGAGACAGGGCTGGGGTAGAGAGAGAGAGAGAGTATGTAGTAGAGACAGGGCTGGGGTAGAGAGAGAGAGAGAGTATGTAGTAGAGACAGGGCTGGGGTAGAGGGAGAGAGAGTATGTAGTAGAGACAGGGCTGGGGTAGAGAGAGAGAGAGTATGTAGTAGAGACAGGGCTGGGGTAGAGAGAGAGTATGTAGTAGAGACAGGGCTGGGGTAGAGAGAGAGAGTATGTAGTAGAGACAGGGCTGGGGTAGAGAGAGAGAGAGTATGTAGTAGAGACAGGGCT
>NW_028175499.1:79402-84402 GCF_949987555.1 Borostomias antarcticus
GCGGACCCAGACCACCAGCCGGTCCTTGGTGCTGCCCGGCATCTTGTAGAAGAACTGCAGACACTGCTGCTTCCTCCTGGGGTACAGAGTCCTGGACTCTAGCAGGCCTGAGGGCTCGCTCCCGTTCCCCTGAGGGTTAAAGTGCATGAAGAAGCCTGCATCTAACAACAAAACACAAAACACAGTCAAAACACAGTTCATTCATCTTAACAAGTATATAATATACAAAACTAGCAGCAACAACAATTGTGTATAGAATGGATGATTTGACGATCTATCGATCCGATAGTGGAAAATTGCAGTTAAGGGCAACATCTTTCTTGGGCCATAGGGTGACTTATCATGTTGCTGCTGTTGAACTCTGACCTCTGCACTGTCCCAGGAGTGTGTGATCCTCAGAGCCCACCGTGCCCTTGGTGTGGAGCCAGTCGTCATCGTCAGTAGCACTCTGGATCATCCCACAGATGTTGATGTTCTCGAAGGCACACTGGTCCAGCAGGGTGAGGGCGCCGGCTGCACACGCCAGAGAGGAGAGGGGGAGGTGAGGTGGGTCTCTAACCCTAACCCTAACCCAGCTAACAGCCGTTACCAGAAAACCAGACACTCCCTCATCATATTTCTCTTACAGCAGTTGTACATCCTGTTGAGCCGCAGCGCGTCCATCTTGCTGAAGTCCAGGTACTGGCCGATGATGTTGTTGAAGGCAGGGATGTTGGTGGTGATGGTGGGGGTGCTCTCGTTCACGTTGAAGGAGTACGGACGATAGTGCATGATGGACTCATAGTCATATGGTGTGTTCTGGTCCGTGATAAAGTCATCATTGTATTTGTTGAAATTATGTTCAAGCCCTGTAAAAAAAATAATATATATATATATATATATATATATATATTATAAAACAAATGTGTCAACATTTCCTTTCCTCAACAATAATGGTTGTTTGCGATGACACGTCATGCAGTATGTCGGCTAGCTAGGTGGGTCTGACCTGGGATGACCTGGTCCAGCCAGATCTTGACGTAGTCGTCCCGGTCCGTGCGGGACTGCTCGTGGTAGAAGCCCAGCGCGTGGAGCAGCTCGTGTTCGATCACGGCCTTGTGGTCGCAGCCGCTGCCCAGGGACAGGATCTGACCGCTCTGCTGGTCTCCCACGCTGGAGAAACACCTGGGAGAGAGACACACGCGGTCGGGTGGGACTGTAAGAGAAACACCTGGGAGAGAGACACACCTGGGAGAGAGAAACACCTGGGAGAGAGACACACCTGGGAGAGAGAAACACCTGGGAGAGAGACACACCTGGGAGAGAGAAACACCTGGGAGAGAGAAACACCTGGGAGAGAGACACACGCGGTCGGGTGGGACTGTAAGCAGACAGACACACGCGGTCGGGTGGGACTGTAAGCAGACAGACACACGCGGTCGGGTGGGACTGTAAGCGGAATGTTATTAAAGGCCGGACCTGCTAGCTCTGCGTTAGCTGTTGACTAAAACAGCTTTGAGTGAAAACATACGGGTGGAGTCCAGGACTGCTGTGGTAATACTGTGGGTATACTATAGTAGTAATACTGTGGGTATACTATAGTAGTAATACTGTGGGTATACTATAGTAGTAATACTGTGGGTATACTATAGTAGTAATACTGTGGGTATACTATAGTAGTAATACTGTGGGTATACTATAGTAGTAATACTGTGGGTATACTATAGTAGTAATACTGTGGGTATACTATAGTAGTAATACTGTGGGTATACTATAGTAGTAATATTGTGGGTATACTATAGTAGTAATACTGTGGGTATACTATAGTAGTAATATTGTGGGTATACTATAGTAGTAATACTGTGGGTATACTATAGTAGTAATACTGTGGGTATACTATAGTAGTAATACTGTGGGTATACTATAGTAGTAATACTGTGGGTATACTATAGTAGTAATACTGTGGGTATACTATAGTAGTAATACTGTGGGTATACTATAGTATATATACTGTGGGTATACTATAGTAGTAATACTGTGGGTATACTATAGTAGTAATACTGTGGGTATACTATAGTAGTAATACTGTGGGTATACTATAGTAGTAATACTGTGGGTATACTATAGTAGTAATACTGTGGGTATACTATAGTAGTAATACTGTGGGTATACTATAGTAGTAATACTGTGGGTATACTATAGTAGTAATACTGTGGGTATACTATAGTAGTAATACTGTGGGTATACTATAGTAGTAATACTGTGGGTATACTATAGTAGTAATACTGTGGGTATACTATATGGACTACTGCAACTCCCTCCTCGCGGGGGCACCGGCGTCAGCCATTAAACCTCTGGAACTTGTCCAGAAAGCTGCTGCTCGCCTGGTGTTCAACCACCCCAAATTCTCCCCCACAACTTCCCTCCTCCGTTCCCTACACTGGCTCCCTGTAGCGGCTCGCATCCAGTTTAAAACTCTGGCGCTAACCTACAGGGCAATGAAAGGAACAGCCCCCTCCTACCTCCAGGCCATGGTCAAACCCTACATCCCCTCCCGACCACTACGCTCTGCTACCTCAGGGCGACTGGTTGCCCCGTCACTCCGAGGCTCCTGCGGTCGATCGACACGGTCATGGCTCTTCTCTGTCCTGGCCCCGCAGTGGTGGAATGAGCTGCCCACTGATGTCAGGACAGCAGAGTCGCTGCCCATCTTTCGTCGCAGGCTCAAAACTCATCTCTTCAAGAAGTACTACAACAATCCTCCCACCTAAGCACTTATTATATTATATTGCACTGTACTTTAGATTGTGATTCTTGCACTTTGCCTTCAGCACTAGATTATGCTCTTAGTCACTTGTTTGTTTTAGAAAGAAGATGCACTTGTGAGTTCTGGCAAGTAGTAGTACATTGGCTCTTCCTACGTTAAATGCAATTATTGTTAGTCGCTTTGGATAAAAGCGTCTGCTAAATGACTGTAATGTAATGTAATGTATAGTAGCCAACGATCACTAAACACGGTACACTGAACACACCCTCCTCTCTTCTCAAACTTGATGAACGTCCTCTCTCCCTCGTAGGGCTTGAAGTCTATGCAGGACTTGAGGCGGTACATCTCAAAGGCCTGGTGGACGCAGCCTTTGGCATTCAGATCTGAGGAGGCACAAGGTTCAGGATTAGTCAGGGTTAGGGTTAGGGTTAGGGTTAGGGTCAGGGTTAGGGTTAGGGTTAGGGTTAGGGTTAGGGTTAGGGTCAGGGTTAGGGTTAGGGTCAGGGTTAGGGTTAGGGTTAGGGTTAGGGTTAGGGTTAGGGTTAGGGTTAGGGTTAGGGTTAGGCTCACAGGATGGAGGTTTTTCAGATAAGCCTCTCATTGGCGCCACTCCATGCCAACGCCACCAATCAGATTCAGTCCCCTATCTCAGAATGATAATGGGCCAATCGGATTCAGTCCCCTATCTCAGAATGATATTGGGCCAATCAGATTCAGTCCACTATCTCAGAATGATATTGGGCCAATCAGATTCAGTCCACTATCTCAGAATGATAATAGGCCAATCAGATTCAGTCCCCTATCTCAGAATGATAGTGAGCCAATCCAGTTCAGTCCCACTATCTCAGAATGATAATGAGTTGACCAGAGCTTTCTCCAGCGCTGCACAATGTGAAAAACCAAGTGTGGAGAGAAAGGTCTGGTTTAATATTGGTGGATGAACCTGCCATGAATGGAGCCCGCGTAGATGGGATGAACGCAAGCACGTTTCTATTGGATTCCGTTTGGGTATCACACTAGAACACACTAGAACACACTAGAACACACTATAACATACTATAACACACTATATCACACTATAACACACTAGAACATACTAGAACACACTAGAACACACTAGAACACACTAGAACATACTATAACACACTATATCACACTATAACACACTAGAACACACTATATCACACTACTGTATAACACACTAGAACACACTAGAACACACTAGAACACACTCACCCAAGTCATCGGAGAGGATGTAAGGGATGGGAAACTTCCATCTGTACTTGGTGTCCACCAGGGCGTTGCGTCCTTCCTGTGAAACATCAACGTCACAGAAAACATGAGGAAATGTGTAGAGATCAGATTATAATCTGAGGAGATTGATAAAGAGCCCGCCTGGTCGTAAAGGACAGGATCGCTCACCGGGATGACAATGTCCCCTTCGATGAGATTGGCATCTGAACCTGTTTTGATCAACAACCACAACAAATTCATACCTTGTTGCATCAATACAGTGCAACGCATACTATAACCCTAACCCTAACCCATACTATCCATAATCGTCTGTTGAGAACATGGTAGAACTGTTCAAACTCACCCAAGTTAAGGAGAGGGTTTTCATCCTCCCCATGGTTAAAAACCTCTGCATCGAAATAGAATATGAGAAGAGCTCAAACAGAATATCAGCTGAGCTCAAATAGAATATGAGCTGAGCTCAAATGATGGTGATGCAGTGACTTGGATTAGAAACACAGTGGAAGTAACACATCTCTTGACCTACCATGCACACGAGATTGTGATGAGACAGGTATCTGCACACAATAAACACAGTTATGCCCTTTATTCATTCATATCATGACAGAGTTATACTCTTTATTCATTCATATCATGACAGAGTTATGCCCTTTATTCATTCATATCATAACACAGTTAGGCCCTTTATTCATTCATATCATAACACAGTTATGCCCTTTATTCATTCATATCATAACAGAGTTATGCCCTTTATTCATTCATATCATACCGCCCAGAGGTCCCCTCTGTCAGCAATTTAATAGTATCACAGAAAGGTCAAGTCTTTCATTGAAACAGATGGTCATTGTAAAACACAGACCCACAGTACTCACAGTGTATGAGCTGGTCAGCGAGGCCAGGAGCACCAGGAACACCAGGAACACCAGCGTCTGCAGCACCGACATGTTGGTCATTTGTTGGGACTGGAGTTTCTCACCTGGGTTTGATCTGAGGGCAGAAT
>NW_028175499.1:86902-96902 GCF_949987555.1 Borostomias antarcticus
AGTGTGAGTGAGTGATCCTAGTGTGAGTGAGTGATTCTAGTGTGAGTGAGTGATTCTAGTGTGAGTGAGTGATCCTAGTGTGAGTGAGTGATTCTAGTGTGAGTGAGTGATTCTAGTGTGAGTGAGTGATTCTAGTGTGAGTGATTCTAGTGTGAATGAGTGATTCTAGTGTGAGCTTCCCCGTGTATAAGTAAGTAATGATCATGAACTTGGACTAGGCCTCCATACTGTGCCTCCATCTCCCAGCAGCCCCTGAGGTTCTCACACATGTTTTGTTATTGTGCATTGACCTGAGCTGCTGAGGGGGGGGCTAGGTCGACCCCTGTAGGGGGGGGGGCTTTAGGTCGACCCCTGTAGGGGGGAGGGGCTATAGGTCGACCCCTGTAGGGGGGAGGGGCTTTAGGTCGACCCCTGTAGGGGGGAGGGGCTATAGGTCGACCCCTGTAGGGGGGAGGGGCTTTAGGTCGACCCCTGTAGGTTGCATATTCATCCATCATACAGCCTCCTGCACAATCTGAATAAAGTCTCATCTTCATCTGCATAAAATGAAAGACAGCCAGGTCAGAATCACAATCAGAATATGTTTATTGCCATTATACTTTTACATACGTAGGATTTTTTTCAGACACCGTGGTGCTTATAACAATACAACAATGGACAAGTGCAAGGACAGGACAGGACAGGACAGGACAGGACAGGACAGGACAGGACAGGGCTCATATAGTGCACAAAGGGCTAATATAGTGCAAAAAGTAGCAGTTTGGACTACAAAGAGTCAGTGAAAAGTCAGTTTAGTGCAAATGTTGCAGGGGGTGGGGGAGAGAGAGTCAGAGGAGAGAGAGAGTCAGAGGGGAGAGAGAGTCAGAGGAGAGAGAGTCAGAGGGGAGAGAGTCAGAGGAGAGAGAGAGTCAGAGGGGAGAGAGAGTCAGAGGAGAGAGAGAGTCAGAGGGGAGAGAGAGTCAGAGGGGAGAGAGTCAGAGGGGAGAGAGTCAGAGGAGAGAGACTCAGAGGAGAGAGAGAGTCAGAGGAGAGAGAGTCAGAGGAGAGAGAGTCAGAGGAGAGAGAGAGTCAGAGGAGAGAGACTCAGAGGAGAGAGAGAGTCAGAGGAGAGAGAGTCAGAGGGGAGAGAGTCAGAGGAGAGAGAGTCAGAGGAGAGAGAGAGTCAGAGGAGAGCGAGTCAGAGGGGAGAGAGTCAGGGGGAGAGAGAGTCAGAGGAGAGAGAGTCAGAGGGGAGAGAGTCAGAGGAGAGAGAGTCAGAGGGGAGAGAGTCAGGAGGAAAGAGAGAGTCAGAGGGGAGAGAGTCAGAGGAGAGAGAGAGTCAGAGGGGAGAGAGTCAGAGGAGAGAGAGAGTCAGAGGAGAGAGAGAGTCAGATGGGAGAGAGAGTCAGAGGGGAGAGAGAGTCAGGGGGAGAGAGAGTCAGAGGAGAGAGAGTCAGAGGGGAGAGAGTCAGAGGAGAGAGAGTCAGAGGAGAGAGAGTCAGAGGAGAGAGAGAGTCATAGGGGAGAGAGTCAGAGGGGAGAGAGAGAGAGTCAGAGGGGAGAGAGTCAGAGGAGAGAGAGTCAGAGGAGAGAGAGTCAGAGGGGAGAGAGTCAGGAGGAAAGAGAGTCAGGAGGAGAGAGAGTCAGAGGAGAGAGAGAGTCAGAGGAGAGAGAGTCAGAGGGGAGAGAGTCAGAGGAGAGAGAGTCAGAGGAGAGAGAGTCAGAGGAGAGAGAGTCAGAGGAGAGAGAGAGTCAGAGGAGAGAGAGTCAGAGGAGAGAGAGTCAGAGGAGAGAGAGTCAGAGGAGAGAGAGTCAGAGGGGAGAGAGAGTCAGGGGGAGAGAGAGTCAGAGGAGAGAGAGTCAGAGGGGAGAGAGAGTCAGAGGAGAGAGAGTCAGAGGAGAGAGAGTCAGGGGGAGAGAGTCAGAGGGGAGAGAGAGTCAGAGGAGAGAGAGTCAGAGGGGAGAGAGAGTCAGAGGAGAGAGAGAGTCAGAGGGGAGAGAGTCAGGGGGAGAGAGTCAGAGGGGAGAGAGAGTCAGAGGAGAGAGAGAGTCAGAGGAGAGAGAGTCAGGGGGAGAGAGTCAGAGGGGAGAGAGAGTCAGAGGAGAGAGAGAGTCAGAGGGGAGAGAGAGTCAGAGGAGAGAGAGTCAGAGGAGAGAGAGAGTCAGAGGAGAGAGAGTCAGAGGAGAGAGAGTCAGAGGAGAGAGAGTCAGAGGGGAGAGAGAGTCAGAGGGGAGAGAGAGTCAGGGGGAGAGAGAGTCAGAGGAGAGAGAGTCAGAGGGGAGAGAGAGTCAGAGGAGAGAGAGTCAGAGGAGAGAGAGTCAGGGGGAGAGAGAGTCAGAGGAGAGAGAGTCAGGGGGAGAGAGAGTCAGAGGAGAGAGAGTCAGAGGAGAGAGAGTCAGGGGGAGAGAGAGTCAGAGGAGAGAGAGTCAGGGGGAGAGAGAGTCAGAGGAGAGAGAGTCAGAGGAGAGAGAGAGAGAGGGGAGAGAGTCAGAGGAGAGAGAGAGTCAGAGGGGAGCCTTGTTTATAAGGCTGATGCCTGAGGGGAAAAAACTGTTCCTGTGTCGAACAGTTTAAGTGTTTTAGGAGCGCAGCCCCCTGCCCTGTTTTCCCTGGTGTCTCTATCTATCTATCTATCTATCTATCTATCTATCTATCTATCTATCTATCTATCTATCTATCTATCTATCTATCTATCTATCTATCTATCTATCTATCTATCTATCTATCTATCTATCTATCTATCTATCTATCTATCTATCTATCTATCTATCTATCTATCTATCTATCTATCTATCTATCTATCTATCTATCCTCATGCCAGCCATGTCTGCCCTGCCACAAGGGTTTTCTCCAGAGCAGGAAGAGGAGCTCTCTCAATCCCAGCACCATGTTTGTCACATCCACGTCCGCACCGCATATTTTTTGACACATACTCATCGTTTATCACAGAACCTTTAATGAACAACAGATCACAGGTGGTGGACTGATCTGGATTTTGCCCCACTAATGCCTCAATGACTTCAATCATTCGATACAGTCGCCGTACCAGGACTTGACCAGCAGGTGTCACTAAGGAGCGGATGTAAGGAATGCTAATGAGAGATACTTGTTCCTGCATCTCAAAGCTTCATTCCTCCATCACCAGCTCACACATTACAGTCATACAGGCCGGTAACTGGGCAGATAAACTCATGGCCTGGTCAAGGTGCTGAGGAGCCCCGGGTGACCGTGACAGAGGTGAAACCTAAACACAGAATACCTCTTTGGTCTAGTGGTAAAGGTTGATGGTTCGATCCCCACCATTTACACTCAGTTGTATGATTGTGTGCCAATTTCCATGTATGCCAATGATTGGAGATGCAGCAACACATGCAGCATGTTGAGACTCACAGAGATACCACACAGTTATAACATAATTATTACACTTTGTGCCACTGTAACACTCTTAGCAGAGCAATTCAGACCCTAACCCTAACCCTAACCCTAACTGTGTGGATAAAACTCAGGCCGGTCTGGTGAGGTCACTCAGGAGGCCTAACAAGGCCCTAACATGGCTCTAACATGGCCCTAACATGGCCCTGACATGGCCCTAACATGGCCCTAACATGGCCCTGACATGGCCCTAACATAGCCCTAACATGGCCCTAACATGGCCCTGACAGGGCCCTAACATGGCCCTAACATGGCCCTAACATAGCCCTAACATGGCCCTAACATAGCCCTAACATGGCCCTAACATAGCCCTAACAAGGCCCTAACATTGCCCTAACATGGCCCTGACATGGCCCTAACATGGCCCTAACATAGCCCTAACATAGCCCTAACAAGGCCCTAACATAGCCCTAACATGGCCCTAACATAGCCCTAACAAGGCCCTAACATGGCCCTAACATAGCCCTAACATAGCCCTAACATGGCCCTGACATAGCCCTGACATAGCCCTAACAAGGCCCTAACATGGCCCTAACATAGCCCTAACATGGCCCTGACAGGGCCCTAACATGGCCCTAACATGGCCCTAACATGGCCCTAACATGGCCCTAACATGGCCCTAACATAGCCCTAACATAGCCCTGACATGGCCCTAACATAGCCCTAACATGGCCCTAACATGGCCCTAACATGGCCCTAACATGGCCCTAACATGGCCCTAACATGGCCCTAACATAGCCCTAACATGGCCCTAACATGGCCCTGACATGGCCCTAACATGGCCCTAACATAGCCCTAACATGGCCCTAACATGGCCCTAACATGGCCCTAACATGGCCCTAACATGGCCCTGACATGGCCCTAACATGGCCCTAACATAGCCCTAACATGGCCCTAACATGGCCCTAACATGGCCCTAACATAGCCCTGACATGGCCCTGACATGGCCCTAACATGGCCCTAACATAGCCCTAACATAGCCCTAACAAGGCCCTAACATAGCCCTAACATGGCCCTAACATAGCCCTAACAAGGCCCTAACATGGCCCTAACATGGCCCTGACATGGCCCTAACATGGCCCTGACATGGCCCTAACATAGCCCTAACATGGCCCTAACATGGCCCTGACATGGCCCTAACATGGCCCTAACATGGCCCTGACATGGCCCTAACATGGCCCTAACATGGCCCTAACATGGCCCTAACATGGCCCTAACATGGCCCTGACATGGCCCTAACAAGGCCCTAACATGGCCCTAACATGGCCCTAACATGGCCCTAACATGGCCCTAACATGGCCCTAACAAGGCCCTAACATGGCCCTAACATGGCCCTAACATGGCCCTGACATGGCCCTAACAAGGCCCTAACATAGCCCTAACATAGCCCTAACATGGCCCTAACATAGCCCTAACAAGGCCCTAACATGGCCCTAACATGGCCCTAACATGGCCCTAACATGGCCCTGACATGGCCCTAACAAGGCCCTAACATAGCCCTAACATAGCCCTAACATGGCCCTAACATAGCCCTAACAAGGCCCTAACATGGCCCTAACATGGCCCTAACATAGCCCTGACATGGCCCTAACATGGCCCTAACATAGCCCTGACATAGCCCTAACATGGCCCTAACATGGCCCTAACATAGCCCTAACATGGCCCTGACAGGGCCCTAACATGGCCCTAACATGGCCCTAACATAGCCCTAACATGGCCCTGACAGGGCCCTAACATGGCCCTGACATGGCCCTAACATGGCCCTAACATAGCCCTAACATGGCCCTAACATGGCCCTAACATGGCCCTAACATAGCCCTAACATGGCCCTGACATGGCCCTAACATGGCCCTAACATGGCCCTAACATGGCCCTAACATGGCCCTAACATAGCCCTAACATGGCCCTAACATAGCCCTAACATGGCCCTAACATAGCCCTAACAAGGCCCTAACATGGCCCTAACATGGCCCTGACATGGCCCTAACATGGCCCTAACATAGCCCTAACATAGCCCTAACAAGGCCCTAACATGGCCCTAACATGGCCCTAACATAGCCCTAACAAGGCCCTAACATGGCCCTAACATGGCCCTAACATGGCCCTAACATAGCCCTAACAAGGCCCTAACATGGCCCTGACATGGCCCTAACATAGCCCTAACAAGGCCCTAACATGGCCCTAACATGGCCCTAACATAGCCCTAACATAGCCCTAACAAGGCCCTAACATGGCCCTAACATGGCCCTAACATAGCCCTAACAAGGCCCTAACATGGCCCTGACATGGCCCTAACATGGCCCTAACATAGCCCTAACATGGCCCTAACATGGCCCTGACATGGCCCTAACATGGCCCTAACATAGCCCTAACAAGGCCCTAACATGGCCCTGACATGGCCCTAACATGGTTCTAACATAGCCCTAACATGGCCCTAACATGGCCCTGACATGGCCCTAACATGGCCCTGACATAGCCCTAACATGGCCCTAACATGGCCCTAACATGGCCCTAACATAGCCCTAACAAGGCCCTAACATGGCCCTAACATAGCCCTAACATGGCCCTGACAGGGCCCTAACATGGCCCTAACATGGCCCTAACATAGCCCTAACATGGCCCTGACAGGGCCCTAACATGGCCCTAACATGGCCCTAACATAGCCCTAACATGGCCCTAACATGGCCCTAACATGGCCCTAACATGGCCCTAACATAGCCCTAACATGGCCCTAACATAGCCCTAACATGGCCCTAACATAGCCCTAACAAGGCCCTAACATGGCCCTAACATGGCCCTGACATGGCCCTAACATGGCCCTAACATAGCCCTAACATAGCCCTAACAAGGCCCTAACATGGCCCTAACATGGCCCTAACATAGCCCTAACAAGGCCCTAACATGGCCCTAACATGGCCCTAACATGGCCCTAACATAGCCCTAACAAGGCCCTAACATGGCCCTGACATGGCCCTAACATAGCCCTAACAAGGCCCTAACATGGCCCTAACATGGCCCTAACATAGCCCTAACATAGCCCTAACAAGGCCCTAACATGGCCCTAACATGGCCCTAACATAGCCCTAACAAGGCCCTAACATGGCCCTGACATGGCCCTAACATGGCCCTAACATAGCCCTAACATGGCCCTAACATGGCCCTGACATGGCCCTAACATGGCCCTAACATAGCCCTAACAAGGCCCTAACATGGCCCTGACATGGCCCTAACATGGCCCTAACATAGCCCTAACATGGCCCTAACATGGCCCTGACATGGCCCTAACATGGCCCTGACATAGCCCTAACATGGCCCTAACATGGCCCTAACATGGCCCTAACATAGCCCTAACAAGGCCCTAACATGGCCCTGACATGGCCCTGACATAGCCCTAACAAGGCCCTAACATGGCCCTGACATGGCCCTAACATAGCCCTAACAAGGCCCTAACATGGCCCTAACATGGCCCTAACATGGCCCTAACATGGCCCTAACATAGCCCTAACATAGCCCTGACATGGCCCTAACATAGCCCTAACAAGGCCCTAACATGGCCCTGACATGGCCCTAACATGGCCCTAACATAGCCCTAACATAGCCCTAACATAGCCCTAACATAGCCCTAACATGGCCCTAACATAGCCCTAACATAGCCCTAACATGGCCCTGACATGGCCCTAACATAGCCCTAACATGGCCCTAACATAGCCCTAACAAGGCCCTAACATGGCCCTAACATGGCCCTAACATGGCCCTAACATAGCCCTAACAAGGCCCTAACATAGCCCTGACATGGCCATAACATAGCCCTAACATGGCCCTGACATGGCCCTAACATAGCCCTAACAAGGCCCTAACATAGCCCTAACATGGCCCTGACATGGCCCTAACATAGCCCTAACATGGCCCTAACATAGCCCTAACAAGGCCCTAACATGGCCCTAACATGGCCCTAACATGGCCCTAACATAGCCCTAACAAGGCCCTAACATGGCCCTAACATGGCCCTAACATGGCCCTAACATAGCCCTAACAAGGCCCTAACATAGCCCTAACATGGCCCTAACATGGCCCTGACATGGCCCTAACATGGCCCTAACATGGCCCTAACATGGCCCTAACATAGCCCTGACATGGCCCTAACATGGCCATAACATGGCCCTGACATGGCCCTAACATGGCCCTGACAGGGCCCTAACATGGCCCTAACATGGCCCTGACAGGGCCCTAACATGGCCCTAACATGGCCCTAACATGGCCCTGACATGGCCCTAACATAGCCCTAACATAGCCCTGACAGGGCCCTAACATAGCCCTAACATAGCCCTGACATGGCCCTGACAGGGCCCTAACATGGCCCTAACATGGCCCTGACAGGGCCCTAACATAGCCCTAACATGGCCCTAACATGGCCCTAACATAGCCCTAACATAACCCTAACATGGCCCTAACATGGCCCTAACATAGCCCTGACATGGCCCTAACATGGCCCTAACATAGCCCTAACATGGCCCTGACATAGCCCTAACATAGCCCTAACATAGCCCTGACAGGGCCCTAACATGGCCCTTACATAGCCCTAACATGGCCCTAACATGGCCCTAACATAGCCCTAACATGGCCCTAACATGGCCCTAACATAGCCCTAACATAGCCCTAACATAGCCCTAACATAGCCCTAACATAGCCCTAACATAGCCCTAACATGGCCCTAACATGGCCCTAACATGGCCCTAACATGGCCCTAACATGGCCCTAACATGGCCCTAACATAGCCCTAACATAGCCCTAACATAGCCCTAACATGGCCCTGACATAGCCCTAACATGGCCCTGACAGGGCCCTAACATGGCCCTAACATATCCCTAACATGGCCCTAACATAGCCCTAACATGGCCCTAACATGGCCCTAACATGGCCCTGACATGGCCCTAACATAGCCCTGACAGGGCCCTAACATGGCCCTAACATAGCCCTGACAGGGCCCTAACATGGCCCTAACATGGCCCTAACATAGCCCTGACAGGGCCCTAACATGGCCCTAACATGGCCCTAACATAGCCCTAACATGGCCCTAACATGGCCCTAACATGGCCCTAACATGGCCCTAACATAGCCCTAACATGGCCCTAACATGGCCCTAACATGGCCCTGACATGGCCCTAACATGGCCCTGACATGGCCCTAACATAGCCCTGACATGGCCCTAACATGGCCCTGACAGGGCCCTAACATGGCCCTAACATGGCCCTAACATGGCCCTAACATAGCCCTAACATGGCCCTAACATGGCCCTGACATGGCCCTAACATGGCCCTAACATGGCCCTAACATGGCCCTAACATAGCCCTAACATGGCCCTAACATGGCCCTGACAGGGCCCTAACATGGCCCTAACATGGCCCTAACATGACCCTAACATGGCCCTGACAGGGCCCTAACATGGCCCTAACATGGCCCTAACATGGCCCTGACATGGCCCTAACATGGCCCTGACATGGCCCTAACATATCCCTAACATGGCCCTAACATAGCCCTAACATGGCCCTAACATGGCCCTAACATGGCCCTAACATGGCCCTGACATGGCCCTAACATAGCCCTGACAGGGCCCTAACATGGCCCTAACATAGCCCTAACATAGCCCTAACATGGCCCTGACATGGCCCTAACATGGCCCTAACATGGCCCTAACATGGCCCTGCTTGGAGGGAGCTTGGAGCTTGTTTTTGGTGCCCAGACGTTCAGGAGCGTTAAGTTATTATTCATTAACACGTCATGCTCCTGATCAGTCCGGTGCTGCACACTAGGGTAGACAGCTTGAGATTGTAGACTTTGTTGTATATGTTTGTATATGTAGGCTATATCTTGAATATAGGACTGGAATGAGGAATTGATTAGTGCTGATAAGATATTGTAAGGACAAGCGACGTACCTGTACCTGTACTGGTTATATATGGTGAAAATAAACCTTCTATACTTCTATACTTCTATTCTACTTCTATTCTATAAGCCTCGATCTGGTTCTGTGTCAGAACAGAGATTCTTCTAAAACCTCATACAAATACCTTTGAAATGATTCAAGATCATTACTGTTAACCATACTATTCAGACAAAATACAAATCGTTTTCTTCGTTGGCTCAGTGAAGCCTTCAATGATTAAACTGGAGGGAAGTGCATCATCATGTCCCTAACTTTCTAACTTTCTAACTTCCTAACTTTCTAACTTTCTCACTTTCTCACTTTCTAACTTCCTAACTGTCTAACTCTGTCCAGGTTTCAGAGTGAACACGCATGTCCCCGCGGCTCGTGCTGACCTACTTTCACACCGGGGCGTCTTTAGCGTCGCGCGCAGCCTTGGTGTCTAGCTGCCTAGCAACGAGACTGGGAGGTGAGAGCGCGCGCCCGGGGGCGTGGCCAGGGGGCGTGGCCAGGCAAATGAGAAGCGAGGCGAGGCTGGGAGGAGCCACACGCCGGGGACCGGGGGAAGCGAGCAGGGATCTCTCACAGAAGCGTTCACTCAGGAAATCTCAACGGTTTTACGCCGGTAACATTTATCCGAAACGGGTTCAGAAACACGGCGCTAA
>NW_028175499.1:99402-111902 GCF_949987555.1 Borostomias antarcticus
CAGAATGATCTCTTCACCAAGGGAGTTATAATAGCAACTCTACCTGGGGGGGCGTGCTTGAACATTACTCCAATGACACACTAAGAACTCACATGGTGTCTGTGTGTGTGTCTGTGTGTGTGTCTGTGTGTGTGTGTGTGTGTGTGTGTGTGTGTGTGTGTGTGTGTGTGTGTGTGTGTGTGTGTGTGTGTGTGTGTGTTGACCTACTTGTTCTGAGAGTGGAGAAAGCACATACACACTCCTACAAAGCAACACCGGCTTTCAGCTCGTCCTGTACCGTGGGTTAGGGTTACCTGGGTTACCGTGGGTTAGGGTTACCTGGGTTACCGTGGGTTAGGGTTACCTGGGTTACCTGGGTCTTATTATGTGACATCTTTTGAATACTTTGGCAACTGTTCATGGTCTCTCTCTCCTCCAGGATACTGTTCATGGTCTCTCTCCCCTCCAGGATACTGTTCATGGTCTCTCTCTCCTCAGGATACTGTTCATGGTCTCTCTCCCCTCAGGATACTGTTCATGGTCTCTCTCCTCCAGGATACTGTTCATGGTCTCTCCCCTCCAGGATACTGTTCATGGTCTCTCTCTCCTCCAGGATACTGTTCATGGTCTCTCTCCCCTCCAGGATACTGTTCATGGTCTCTCTCCCCTCAGGATACTGTTCATGGTCTCTCTCCCCTCAGGATACTGTTCATGGTCTCTCCCCTCAGGATACTGTTCATGGTCTCTCTCTCCTCCAGGATACTGTTCATGGTCTCTCTCCCCTCAGGATACTGTTCATGGTCTCTCTCCTCAGGATACTGTTCATGGTCTCTCTCTCCTCCAGGATACTGTTCATGGTCTCTCCCCTCCAGGATACTGTTCATGGTCTCTCTCCTCCAGGATACTGTTCATGGTCTCTCCCCTCCAGGATACTGTTCATGGTCTCTCCCCTCCAGGATACTGTTCATGGTCTCTCTCCTCCAGGATACTGTTCATGGTCTCTCTCCTCAGGATACTGTTCATGGTCTCTCCCCCCTCAGGATACTGTTCATGGTCTCTCTCCTCCAGGATACTGTTCATGGTCTCTCCCCTCCAGGATACTGTTCATGGTCTCTCTCTCCTCCAGGATACTGTTCATGGTCTCTCTCCCCTCAGGATACTGTTCATGGTCTCTCTCCCCTCAGGATACTGTTCATGGTCTCTCCCCTCAGGATACTGTTCATGGTCTCTCTCCCCTCCAGGATACTGTTCATGGTCTCTCTCCCCTCAGGATACTGTTCATGGTCTCTCTCCTCCAGGATACTGTTCATGGTCTCTCCCCTCCAGGATACTGTTCATGGTCTCTCTCCTCCAGGATACTGTTCATGGTCTCTCCCCCCTCCAGGATACTGTTCATGGTCTCTCTCCTCCAGGATACTGTTCATGGTCTCTCTCCCCTCCAGGATACTGTTCATGGTCTCTCCCCTCCAGGATACTGTTCATGGTCTCTCTCCTCCAGGATACTGTTCATGGTCTCTCTCCTCAGGATACTGTTCATGGTCTCTCTCTCCTCCAGGATACTGTTCATGGTCTCTCTCCTCCAGGATACTGTTCATGGTCTCTCCCCCCTCAGGATACTGTTCATGGTCTCTCTCCTCCAGGATACTGTTCATGGTCTCTCCCCTCCAGGATACTGTTCATGGTCTCTCTCCTCCAGGATACTGTTCATGGTCTCTCCCCCCTCCAGGATACTGTTCATGGTCTCTCTCCTCCAGGATACTGTTCATGGTCTCTCTCTCCTCCAGGATACTGTTCATGGTCTCTCTCCTCCAGGATACTGTTCATGGTCTCTCCCCTCAGGATACTGTTCATGGTCTCTCTCCTCCAGGATACTGTTCATGGTCTCTCCCCTCAGGATACTGTTCATGGTCTCTCCTCCAGGATACTGTTCATGGTCTCTCTCCCCTCAGGATACTGTTCATGGTCTCTCTCTCCTCCAGGATACTGTTCATGGTCTCTCCCCTCCAGGATACTGTTCATGATCTCTCTCCTCCAGGATACTGTTCATGGTCTCTCTCCCCTCCAGGATACTGTTCATGGTCTCTCCCCTCCAGGATACTGTTCATGGTCTCTCTCCTCCAGGATACTGTTCATGGTCTCTCTCCTCAGGATACTGTTCATGGTCTCTCTCTCCTCCAGGATACTGTTCATGGTCTCTCTCCCCTCAGGATACTGTTCATGGTCTCTCCCCTCCAGGATACTGTTCATGGTCTCTCTCCTCCAGGATACTGTTCATGGTCTCTCTCTCCTCAGGATACTGTTCATGGTCTCTCCCCTCCAGGATACTGTTCATGGTCTCTCTCCTCCAGGATACTGTTCATGGTCTCTCTCCCCTCAGGATACTGTTCATGGTCTCTCCCCTCCAGGATACTGTTCATGGTCTCTCTCCTCCAGGATACTGTTCATGGTCTCTCTCCCCTCAGGATACTGTTCATGGTCTCTCTCTCCTCAGGATACTGTTCATGGTCTCTCCCCTCCAGGATACTGTTCATGGTCTCTCCCCTCAGGATACTGTTCATGGTCTCTCCCCTCCAGGATACTGTTCATGGTCTCTCCCCTCCAGGATACTGTTCATGGTCTCTCTCCCCTCAGGATACTGTTCATGGTCTCTCTCTCCTCAGGATACTGTTCATGGTCTCTCTCCTCCAGGATACTGTTCATGGTCTCTCTCCCCTCAGGATACTGTTCATGGTCTCTCCCCTCCAGGATACTGTTCATGGTCTCTCTCTCCTCCAGGATACTGTTCATGGTCTCTCTCCTCCAGGATACTGTTCATGGTCTCTCTCCCCTCAGGATACTGTTCATGGTCTCTCCCCTCCAGGATACTGTTCATGGTCTCTCTCTCCTCCAGGATACTGTTCATGGTCTCTCCCCCCTCCAGGATACTGTTCATGGTCTCTCTCTCCTCCAGGATACTGTTCATGGTCTCTCTCCCCTCCAGGATACTGTTCATGGTCTCTCTCCCCTCCAGGATACTGTTCATGGTCTCTCTCCCCTCAGGATACTGTTCATGGTCTCTCTCTCCTCCAGGATACTGTTCATGGTCTCTCTCCCCTCAGGATACTGTTCATGGTCTCTCTCCCCTCCAGGATACTGTTCATGGTCTCTCCCCTCCAGGATACTGTTCATGGTCTCTCTCCCCTCCAGGATACTGTTCATGGTCTCTCCCCTCCAGGATACTGTTCATGGTCTCTCCCCTCCAGGATACTGTTCATGGTCTCTCTCCTCCAGGATACTGTTCATGGTCTCTCCCCTCAGGATACTGTTCATGGTCTCTCCCCTCAGGATACTGTTCATGGTCTCTCCCCTCAGGATACTGTTCATGGTCTCTCTCCTCCAGGATACTGTTCATGGTCTCTCTCCTCCAGGATACTGTTCATGGTCTCTCCCCCCTCAGGATACTGTTCATGGTCTCTCCCCCCTCAGGATACTGTTCATGGTCTCTCCCCTCAGGATACTGTTCATGGTCTCTCTCCCCCCTCCAGGATACTGTTCATGGTCTCTCTCCCCTCAGGATACTGTTCATGGTCTCTCTCTCCTCCAGGATACTGTTCATGGTCTCTCTCCTCCAGGATACTGTTCATGGTCTCTCTCCCCTCAGGATACTGTTCATGGTCTCTCCTCCAGGATACTGTTCATGGTCTCTCTCCCCTCCAGGATACTGTTCATGGTCTCTCTCCCCTCCAGGATACTGTTCATGGTCTCTCTCCCCTCCAGGATACTGTTCATGGTCTCTCTCCCCCCTCCAGGATACTGTTCATGGTCTCTCTCCCCTCCAGGATACTGTTCATGGTCTCTCTCCCCTCAGGATACTGTTCATGGTCTCTCTCTCCCCTCAGGATACTGTTCATGGTCTCTCTCCCTGGTCTCTCTCCCTGCTTTCAGATGAGACGCTGTTGACCAACGTGGTGTGTGGTGTTGTGTCTGGAGTTCTCTCCTCTTCCATAGCCAACCCCACTGATGTGCTGAAGGTAAAGCACACACACACACACACACACACACACACACACACACACACACACACACACACTCACACACACACACACACACACACACACACACACACACACACACACACACACACAGTTGTAGTCACACGTAACATCAACAGGTTTAGTTTGTTGTGAGTGTGTCTGTTACTCCCTAGATTATCCCAGATAAGGTCACAGGGGTGTGGTTCTTGGCAGCGCACCTCTTGAAGTGGGGATTCACTGAGGTGTGTGTGTGTGTGCGTGTGTGTGCGTGTGTGTGTGTGTGTGTGTGTGCGTGTGTGTGCGTGCGTGTGCGTGCGTGTGTGCGTGTGTGTGTGTGCGTGTGTGTGTTTGTGCGTGCGTGTGTGTGTAGGGGTTGACCGCAGGCTATTACAGGAGTGTGCAGTCATGTGCTACTGAGACTATGAAGCCAAGTCCTGATACACACACCCTGTTCCCCAGGCCAACGGCTCCCATGAAGGGTTTGTCAGAGTTAGAAGCCTCTAATACTACCAGGCAAGTTCAACATGCCCAGGATAGAGTTTCCTTAGCTGGCTTCACTTTGCCAAACAACCACAAGTTAGCATGCTGATGTATCCCGGTAAAAAGTGAAGCGCTGTCGTGACACTGGAAACCCTCGGGGTTAAACCTGAAGTGACCTCGCTGACCCCAAATCCTGCTTCCATCATCCAGCCCCCAGGACCAGGCGGGTTGGTTAAAAACAGTTTGTAGGCAGGGTGACGTGGTGACAGTGTTGTTCAGATCGGTGGGGTGACGTGGTGACAGTGTTGTTCAGATCGGGGGGTGGGGTGACGTGGTGACAGTGTTGTTCAGATCGGGGGGTGGGGTGACGTGGTGACAGTGTTGTTCACATCGGGGGGTGGGGTGACGTGGTGACAGTGTTGTTCACATCGGTGGGGTGACGTGGTGACAGTGTTGTTCACATCGGGGGGTGGGGTGACGTGGTGACGGTGTTGTTCAGATCGGGGGGTGGGGTGACATGGTGACGGTGTTGTTCAGATCGGTGGGGTGACGTGGTGACGGTGTTGTTCAGATCGGTGGGGTGACGTGGTGACGGTGTTGTTCAGATCGGTTGGGTGACGTGGTGACGGTGTTGTTCAGATCGGTTGGGTGACGTGGTGACGGTGTTGTTCAGATCGGTGGGGTGACGTGGTGACGGTGTTCAGATCGGTGGGGTGACGTGGTGACGGTGTTGTTCAGATCGGTGGGGTGACATGGTGACGGTGTTGTTCAGATCGGTGGGGTGACGTGGTGACGGTGTTGTTCAGATCGGTGGGGTGACGTGGTGACGGTGTTGTTCAGATCGGTGGGGTGACGTGGTGACGGTGTTGTTCAGATCGGTTGGGTGACGTGGTGACGGTGTTGTTCAGATCGGGGTCATATCCCCCCCAGGCTTGAAACCAGTTCCCACAGATGATCATGTAGGCCTGTCTGAGGCGTGTAAATCTCAACCTCACAAACTTGGTTGTGACCCACATTCCATAGACACTGTACACTTACTCCATGCGCGTGTGTGTGTGTGTGTGTGTGTGTGTGTGTGTGTGTGTGTGTGTGTGTGTGTGTGTGTGTGTGTGTGTGTGTAGATCCGTATGCAGGCCCAGGGCAGTGTGATCCAGGGGAGCATGATGGGGAACTTCATCAACATCTACCAGCAGGAGGGAACCCGTGGCCTCTGGAAGGTAGGAGGAGAGGAGGAGGAGGAGAGGAGGAGGAGGAGGGGAGGAGAGGAGGAGGAGGGAGGAGAGAGGAGGTGGAGGAGAGAGGTGGTGGAGGAGAGGAGGAGGAGAGGAGGAGGAGGGAGGAGAGAGGAGGTGGAGGAGAGGAGGAGGAGAGGAGGAGGAGGGAGGAGAGAGGAGGTGGAGGAGAGGAGGAGGAGAGGAGGAGGAGGGAGGAGAGAGGTGGTGGAGGAGAGAGGTGGTGGAGGAGAGAGGAGGTGGAGGAGAGGAGGAGAGAGGAGGGGAGGAGAGAGGGGGTGGAAGGGAGGCAAGGCAAGTTTATTTGTAGAGCACATTTCAGCAACAAGGCAATTCAAAATACTTTACATGAGACATTAAAAGCATCAAGACAAAGTGCAACACATAAAAGGACATTTAAAACAAAATGCAGGAAAAATAAAATACAGGAATTAAAGTTACAGTGCAGTGTATGAATGAATAATTATTTCATTTAATAAAAAGCAGCGGAAAAAAGGGAAGTCTTCAACACATCAGTCTCACTCACACTGGCCCTCATTAACCCTAACCCTAACCCTACATATAACCCTAACCCTACATATAACCCTAACCCTACATATAACCCTAACCCTACATATAACCCTAACCCTAACCCTACATATTCTGGCCCCTTACTCTTCTGGCCCCTGTAGTTTACAGCATGGCGATACGAAATACGGCCAAAACTACAAGTTTCTGTGACTCGTCCAATAACAACTCTTCCCTCTTCATGGACAGATCCCGGAAAACCATCTTGCATTTTACTATTGTTAGGCTGCATAGTCTAAGACTATTGTTAGGCTGCATAGTCTAAGACTATTGTTAGGATGCATAGTCTAAGACTATTGTTAGGATGCATAGTCTAAGACTATTGTTAGGCTGCATAGTCTAAGACTATTGTTAGGCTGCATAGTCTAAGACTATTGTTAGGCTGCATAGTCTAAGACTATTGTTAGGCTGCATAGTCTAAGACTATTGTTAGGCTGCATAGTCTAAGACTATTGTTAGGATGCATAGTCTAAGACTATTGTTAGGATGCATAGTCTAAGACTATTGTTAGGATGCATAGTCTAAGACTATTGTTAGGCTGCATAGTCTAAGACTATTGTTAGGCTGCATAGTCTAAGACTATTGTTAGGCTGCATAGTCTAAGACTATTGTTAGGCTGCATAGTCTAAGACTATTGTTAGGATGCATAGTCTAAGACTATTGTTAGGCTGCATAGTCTAAGACTATTGTTAGGCTGCATAGTCTAAGACTATTGTTAGGCTGCATAGTCTAAGACTATTGTTAGGATGCATAGTCTAAGACTATTGTTAGGCTGCATAGTCTAAGACTATTGTTAGGATGCATAGTCTAAGACTATTGTTAGGCTGCATAGTCTAAGACTATTGTTAGGCTGCATAGTCTAAGACTATTGTTAGGCTGCATAGTCTAAGACTATTGTTAGGCTGCATAGTTTAAGACTATTGTTAGGCTGCATAGTCTAAGACTATTGTTAGGCTGCATAGTCTAAGACTATTGTTAGGCTGCATAGTCTAAGACTATTGTTAGGCTGCATAGTCTAAGACTATTGTTAGGCTGCATAGTCTAAGACTATTGTTAGGCTGCATAGTCTAAGACTATTGTTAGGATGCATAGTCTAAGACTATTGTTAGGATGCATAGTCTAAGACTATTGTTAGGATGCATAGTCTAAGACTATTGTTAGGCTGCATAGTCTAAGACTATTGTTAGGCTGCATAGTCTAAGACTATTGTTAGGCTGCATAGTCTAAGACTATTGTTAGGCTGCATAGTCTAAGACTATTGTTAGGATGCATAGTCTAAGACTATTGTTAGGCTGCATAGTCTAAGACTATTGTTAGGCTGCATAGTCTAAGACTATTGTTAGGCTGCATAGTCTAAGACTATTGTTAGGATGCATAGTCTAAGACTATTGTTAGGCTGCATAGTCTAAGACTATTGTTAGGATGCATAGTCTAAGACTATTGTTAGGCTGCATAGTCTAAGACTATTGTTAGGCTGCATAGTCTAAGACTATTGTTAGGCTGCATAGTCTAAGACTATTGTTAGGCTGCATAGTTTAAGACTATTGTTAGGCTGCATAGTCTAAGACTATTGTTAGGCTGCATAGTCTAAGACTATTGTTAGGCTGCATAGTCTAAGACTATTGTTAGGCTGCATAGTCTAAGACTATTGTTAGGCTGCATAGTCTAAGACTATTGTTAGGATGCATAGTCTAAGACTATTGTTAGGCTGCATAGTCTCAGTCGTCTCAAAATGAAAGCGAAATTACTCCCCAAAAACCTGTTTACCCTGTTAATCAAGACCCAGGGTCTGTTTATTGCCATGTATATGGTTCTCACACACTAGGAACCTGTATATGGTTCTCTCACACTAGGAACCTGTATATGGTTCTCTCACACTAGGAACCTGTATATGGTTCTCACACACTAGGAACCTGTATATGGTTCTCACACACTAGGAACCTGTATATGGTTCTCACACACTAGGAACCTGTATATGGTTCTCACACACTAGGAACCTGTATATGGTTCTCACACACTAGGAACCTGTATATGGTTCTCTCACACTAGGAACCTGTATATGGTTCTCACACACTAGGAACCTGTATATGGTTCTCTCACACTAGGAACCTGTATATGGTTCTCACACACTAGGAACCTGTATATGGTTCTCACACACTAGGAACCTGTATATGGTTCTCACACACTAGGAACCTGTATATGGTTCTCTCACACTAGGAACCTGTATATGGTTCTCACACTAGGAACCTGTATATGGTTCTCTCACACTAGGAACCTGTATATGGTTCTCACACACTAGGAACCTGTATATGGTTCTCACACACTAGGAACCTGTATATGGTTCTCACACACTAGGAACCTGTATATGGTTCTCACACACTAGGAACCTGTATATGGTTCTCTCACACTAGGAACCTGTATATGGTTCTCTCACACTAGGAACCTGTATATGGTTCTCACACACTAGGAACCTGTATATGGTTCTCACACACTAGGAACCTGTATATGGTTCTCACACACTAGGAACCTGTATATGGTTCTCACACACTAGGAACCTGTATATGGTTCTCACACACTAGGAACCTGTATATGGTTCTCACACACTAGGAACCTGTATATGGTTCTCACACACTAGGAACCTGTATATGGTTCTCACACACTAGGAACCTGTATATGGTTCTCACACACTAGGAACCTGTATATGGTTCTCTCACACTAGGAACCTGTATATGGTTCTCTCACACTAGGAACCTGTATATGGTTCTCTCACACTAGGAACCTGTATATGGTTCTCACACTAGGAACCTGTATATGGTTCTCACACACTAGGAACCTGTATATGGTTCTCACACACTAGGAACCTGTATATGGTTCTCACACACTAGGAACCTGTATATGGTTCTCACACACTAGGAACCTGTATATGGTTCTCACACACTAGGAACCTGTATATGGTTCTCTCACACTAGGAACCTGTATATGGTTCTCACACTAGGAACCTGTATATGGTTCTCTCACACTAGGAACCTGTATATGGTTCTCACACACTAGGAACCTGTATATGGTTCTCACACACTAGGAACCTGTATATGGTTCTCACACACTAGGAACCTGTATATGGTTCTCACACACTAGGAACCTGTATATGGTTCTCTCACACTAGGAACCTGTATATGGTTCTCTCACACTAGGAACCTGTATATGGTTCTCACACACTAGGAACCTGTATATGGTTCTCACACACTAGGAACCTGTATATGGTTCTCACACACTAGGAACCTGTATATGGTTCTCACACACTAGGAACCTGTATATGGTTCTCACACACTAGGAACCTGTATATGGTTCTCACACACTAGGAACCTGTATATGGTTCTCACACACTAGGAACCTGTATATGGTTCTCACACACTAGGAACCTGTATATGGTTCTCACACACTAGGAACCTGTATATGGTTCTCTCACACTAGGAACCTGTATATGGTTCTCTCACACTAGGAACCTGTATATGGTTCTCTCACACTAGGAACCTGTATATGGTTCTCACACTAGGAACCTGTATATGGTTCTCACACACTAGGAACCTGTATATGGTTCTCACACACTAGGAACCTGTATATGGTTCTCACACACTAGGAACCTGTATATGGTTCTCACACACTAGGAACCTGTATATGGTTCTCACACACTAGGAACCTGTATATGGTTCTCTCACACTAGGAACCTGTATATGGTTCTCTCACACTAGGAACCTGTATATGGTTCTCACACACTAGGAACCTGTATATGGTTCTCACACACTAGGAACCTGTATATGGTTCTCACACACTAGGAACCTGTATATGGTTCTCACACACTAGGAACCTGTATATGGTTCTCACACACTAGGAACCTGTATATGGTTCTCACACACTAGGAACCTGTATATGGTTCTCACACACTAGGAACCTGTATATGGTTCTCACACACTAGGAACCTGTATATGGTTCTCACACACTAGGAACCTGTATATGGTTCTCTCACACTAGGAACCTGTATATGGTTCTCTCACACTAGGAACCTGTATATGGTTCTCACACACTAGGAACCTGTATATGGTTCTCACACACTAGGAACCTGTATATGGTTCTCACACACTAGGAACCTGTATATGGTTCTCACACACTAGGAACCTGTATATGGTTCTCACACACTAGGAACCTGTATATGGTTCTCACACACTAGGAACCTGTATATGGTTCTCACACTAGGAACCTGTATATGGTTCTCACACACTAGGAGCCTGTTTATGGTTCTCACACACTAGGAACCTGTATATGGTTCTCACACACTAGGAACCTGTATATGGTTCTCTCACACTAGGAACCTGTATATGGTTCTCACACTAGGAACCTGTATATGGTTCTCTCACACTAGGAACCTGTATATGGTTCTCACACTAGGAACCTGTATATGGTTCTCTCACACTAGGAACCTGTATATGGTTCTCACACACTAGGAACCTGTATATGGTTCTCACACACTAGGAACCTGTATATGGTTCTCACACACTAGGAACCTGTATATGGTTCTCACACACTAGGAACCTGTATATGGTTCTCTCACACTAGGAACCTGTATATGGTTCTCTCACACTAGGAACCTGTATATGGTTCTCACACACTAGGAACCTGTATATGGTTCTCACACACTAGGAACCTGTATATGGTTCTCACACACTAGGAACCTGTATATGGTTCTCACACACTAGGAACCTGTATATGGTTCTCACACACTAGGAACCTGTATATGGTTCTCACACACTAGGAACCTGTATATGGTTCTCACACTAGGAACCTGTATATGGTTCTCACACACTAGGAGCCTGTTTATGGTTCTCACACACTAGGAACCTGTATATGGTTCTCACACACTAGGAACCTGTATATGGTTCTCACACACTAGGAACCTGTATATGGTTCTCACACACTAGGAACCTGTATATGGTTCTCACACACTAGGAACCTGTATATGGTTCTCACACACTAGGAACCTGTATATGGTTCTCACACACTAGGAACCTGTATATGGTTCTCACACACTAGGAACCTGTTTATGGTTCTCACACACTAGGAACCTGTATATGGTTCTCACACACTAGGAACCTGTATATGGTTCTCACACACTAGGAACCTGTATATGGTTCTCACACACTAGGAACCTGTATATGGTTCTCTCACACTAGGAACCTGTATATGGTTCTCACACACTAGGAACCTGTATATGGTTCTCACACACTAGGAACCTGTATATGGTTCTCACACACTAGGAACCTGTATATGGTTCTCACACACTAGGAACCTGTATATGGTTCTCACACACTAGGAACCTGTATATGGTTCTCACACACTAGGAACCTGTATATGGTTCTCACACACTAGGAACCTGTTTATGGTTCTCACACACTAGGAACCTGTATATGGTTCTCACACACTAGGAACCTGTATATGGTTCTCACACACTAGGAACCTGTTTATGGTTCTCACACACTAGGAACCTGTATATGGTTCTCACACACTAGGAACCTGTATATGGTTCTCACACACTAGGAACCTGTATATGGTTCTCACACACTAGGAACCTGTATATGGTTCTCACACACTAGGAACCTGTATATGGTTCTCTCACACTAGGAACCTGTATATGGTTCTCACACACTAGGAACCTGTATATGGTTCTCACACACTAGGAACCTGTATATGGTTCTCACACACTAGGAACCTGTATATGGTTCTCACACACTAGGAACCTGTATATGGTTCTCACACACTAGGAACCTGTATATGGTTCTCACACACTAGGAACCTGTATATGGTTCTCACACACTAGGAACCTGTATATGGTTCTCACACACTAGGAACCTGTATATGGTTCTCACACACTAGGAACCTGTATATGGTTCTCACACACTAGGAACCTGTTTATGGTTCTCACACACTAGGAACCTGTATATGGTTCTCACACACTAGGAACCTGTATATGGTTCTCACACACTAGGAACCTGTATATGGTTCTCACACACTAGGAACCTGTATATGGTTCTCACACACTAGGAACCTGTATATGGTTCTCACACACTAGGAACCTGTATATGGTTCTCACACACTAGGAACCTGTATATGGTTCTCACACACTAGGAACCTGTATATGGTTCTCACACACTAGGAACCTGTATATGGTTCTCACACA
>NW_028175499.1:124402-126902 GCF_949987555.1 Borostomias antarcticus
ACAGATATAAGTGAGGACAGATATAAGTGAGGAGAGATATAAGTGAGGACAGATATAAGTGAGGACAGATATAAGTGAGGAGAGATATAAGTGAGGAGAGATATAAGTGAGGAGAGATATAAGTGAGGAGAGATATGTGAGGACAGATATAAGTGAGGACAGATATAAGTGAGGAGAGATATAAGTGAGGAGAGATATAAGTGAGGAGAGATATAAGTGAGGAGAGATATAAGTGAGGACAGATATATGTGAGGACAGATATAAGTGAGGACAGATATAAGTGAGGACAGATATAAGTGAGGACAGATATAAGTGAGGAGATATAAGTGAGGACAGATATAAGTGAGGACAGATATAAGTGAGGACAGATATAAGTGAGGAGATATAAGTGAGGACAGATATAAGTGAGGAGAGATATAAGTGAGGACAGATATAAGTGAGGAGAGATATAAGTGAGGAGAGATATAAGTGAGGACAGATATAAATGAGGACAGATATAAGTGAGGAGAGATATAAGTGAGGACAGATATAAGTGAGGACAGATATAAGTGAGGAGAGATATGTGAGGACAGATATAAGTGAGGACAGATATAAGTGAGGAGAGATATAAGTGAGGACAGATATAAGTGAGGAGAGATATAAGTGAGGACAGATATAAGTGAGGACAGATATAAGTGAGGAGAGATATAAGTGAGGACAGATATAAGTGAGGAGAGATATAAGTGAGGAGAGATATGTGAGGACAGATATAAGTGAGGACAGATATAAGTGAGGAGAGATATAAGTGAGGAGAGATATGTGAGGACAGATATATGTGAGGACAGATATAAGTGAGGAGAGATATAAGTGAGGAGAGATATAAGTGAGGACAGATATAAGTGAGGAGAGATATAAGTGAGGACAGATATAAGTGAGGAGAGATATAAGTGAGGACAGATATAAGTGAGGAGAGATATAAGTGAGGAGAGATATGTGAGGACAGATATAAGTGAGGAGAGATATAAGTGAGGAGAGATATAAGTGAGGACAGATATAAGTGAGGAGAGATATAAGTGAGGAGAGATATGTGAGGACAGATATAAGTGAGGACAGATATAAGTGAGGAGAGATATAAGTGAAGCAAGTTTCATTCATTTTTTCAGACATTTAGAGCAAGCTATAGAGCTGCTGGTCACAGCTCTGTCTGTCTCTGTCTGTCTCTGTCCTGTCTCTCTCTGTCTCTGTCTGTCTCTGTCTGTCTCTCTCTGTCTCTGTCTGTCTCTGTCCTGTCTCTGTCTCTGTCTCTGTCTCTGTCTCTGTCTGTCTCTGTCCTGTCCTGTCTCTGTCCTGTCCTGTCTCTGTCTGTCTTGTCTTGTCTTGTCTTGTCTTGTCTTGTCTTGTCTTGTCCTGTCTCTGTCTGTCTCTGTCTGTCTCTGTCCTGTCTCTGTCTCTGTCTTGTCTTGTCTTGTCTTGTCTTGTCTTGTCCTGTCTCTGTCTGTCTCTGTCTGTCTCTGTCCTGTCTCTGTCTCTGTCTTGTCTTGTCTTGTCTTGTCTTGTCTTGTCCTGTCTCTGTCCTGTCTCTGTCCTGTCTCTGTCTTGTCTTGTCTTGTCTTGTCTTGTCCTGTCCTGTCCTGTCTCTATTTGTCTTGTCTTGTCCTGTCTCTGTCCTGTCTCTGTCTCTGTCCTGTCCTGTCCTGTCCTGTCCTGTCCTGTCCTGTCCTGTCCTGTCCTGTCCTGTCTTGTCCTGTCTCTGTCTGTCTCTGTCCTGTCCTGTCCTGTCTTGTCCTGTCTTGTCCCTGCACCCTGTCTAATGTCTCCATCAGTGTTATGAACCAACTGACCAGAACAAATACCTAGTATGTGTATAAACTACCCGGTAACACTGATTGTGAAAAACATCAGATGTGAGAAATATTGAGCACTAATGCTTGTGTAACGTAGCCTGGGTCACATGACTGTCTCGTGTCCTGGTCAGAGTGTCAGGAACAATCCTGCTACTGTTACCCCTGCTCTCACAATCCACCCACCTGGTCCTACTGTTACCCCTGCTCTCACAATCCACCCACCTGGTCCTACTGTTACCCCTGCTCTCACAATCCACCCACCTGGTCCTACTGTTACCCCTGCTCTCACAATCCACCCACCTGGTCCTACTGTTACCCCTGCTCTCACAATCCACCCACCTGGTCCTACTGTTACCCCTGCTCTCACAATCCACCCACCTGGTCCTACTGTTACCCCTGCTCTCACAATCCACCCACCTGGTCCTACTGTTACCCCTGCTCTCACAATCCACCCACCTGGTCCTACTGTTACCCCTGCTCTCACAATCCACCCACCTGGTCCTACTGTTACCCCTGCTCTCACAATCCACCCACCTGGTCCTACTGTTACCCCTGCTCTCACAATCCACCCACCTGGTCCTACTGTTACCCCTGCTCTCACAATCCACCCACCTGGTCCTACTGTTACCCCTGCTCTCACAATCCACCCACCTGGTCCTACTGTTACCCCTGCTCTC
>NW_028175498.1:0-35000 GCF_949987555.1 Borostomias antarcticus
GAGAGAGAGAGAGGGAGAGAGAGAGAGAGAGAGGGAGGGGAGAGAGAGAGAGAGAGAGAGAGAGAGAGAAGGAGGTAACAGTGTTACTACTCCAGTTGGTGAGTGCTGCCAGGTGAGCAGGCAGCAGGGTAAAGGTCATGTTATCTTCAGGTATGTACCTGTATGTTAGTACACCGCTCGGTTTAGTATTACCACACACTGCCCTGTAATGGATTTTAACTGATCTAGTCAAAAAAGGATTTACCAAGATTCGCTCAAAAGGTTAAGTCTGGGTTTATTGAGGAAACATACGAGCGCAAGGACTTTCTGGACAACGCAACAAGAGTGGTTTATCCAGAGAAGTGAAGTCCCTTGGTCTTGCTCTGCCTTATATTCAAGCAAAACACAGGTACGGCGCTTCCAGGATGTGATTGGCTAATCCATTGTACGTCATATGAAATGGCAGGCGTGGCTGAGAATACAGACATGTGACATGAGATAAGGCGGGAATTTCTTGGAGACAAAAGGACAAAGGATGGTTATTCTGGAGTAGACAGAGTTCTAGGTGTGTGGACCTCCTGGAGGTCATCCTGTCTATGTGAACGGTTGAGGGAGGTGGTGAATTACAAAAGGAGAGAGAGAACAAAGGTTTAAGGTGTTTGGAATAGGCCAGATGTAAATTCTATAACAGCCCCCCCCCCTCTCTCTCTCTCTCACCCACACACACACACTTTCTCTCTCTCTCTCTCTCTCTCTCACACACACTCACACACGCACACACTTTCTCTCTCTCTCACACACACTCACACACACACACTCTTTCTCTCTCTCTCTCTCTCTCTCACCCCACACACACACACACACACACTCTTTCTCTCTCTCTCTCTCTCTCTCTCTCTCTCTCTCTTTCTCTCTCTCTCTCTCTCTCACCCACACACACATTTTCTCTCTCTCTCTCTCTCACACTCACACACACACACACACACACTCTTTCTCTCCCTCTCTCTCTCTCTCTCTCACACACACACACTCACACACACGCACACACACAACGAAAACTTGCCTTGGATGGTGTAGTACAGTAAGGCAATTGTTCTCACCCACTGATGGAAGGTTATTCGTTCCTGTTCTAAGTGTTTGTAAAAGAGAAGTCTGTTCTGATCCTAAATCGATGCGAAGCAGCTTTCTTCTGCTGCCATCAATTAAGGGTATACGCCTATTAAGCATACATGGGCACCGCAAAACACTCTTAAAAATATGAATAAGAGTAAGAACAAACACACAAATACACGAAGTATTTAAGTAGTTCAAACAGGCTTCATCAGTCTAATCAACAGTAGAATGACTTGCTGTAGCTATGAACACACTAAATGCCAATTGAATGGCAACATTAAGATTCAAGATCTCTCTAAATAATTACAAATCAAATTAATTATATGAATAAGCCACGGCAATGTTTTTTTTGTTGTTGTTGAGAATTCAGATACCAGAAATGTAAAGACTATGCCTGGAACAGCAGGAATCAATATCTACACTACCGCTATTATGAAACAGCATGAAGGTGACGTAGCACCTG
This sequence comes from Borostomias antarcticus, assembly GCF_949987555.1. Classification (NCBI taxonomy): domain Eukaryota; kingdom Metazoa; phylum Chordata; class Actinopteri; order Stomiiformes; family Stomiidae; genus Borostomias; species Borostomias antarcticus. Next base: position 1,556 of record NW_028175498.1, read on the forward strand.
AGTTTACTTACTCTGTGTCAGTCTCGTTATGCATTGGAAATGTAGTGGAATCCATAGCGTGACATACTCTGATAAAACACACACACTGTAGTGGCCTAACATACGTCAGTAGTGTCACGAATCGGGTCCTTTTCCGCCTTCTCCGAGCTCTGCTTCCCCACTAATAATCCCGAGGTCTGCTTCCCCACTAATAATCCTGCCCAATGTTTTCACTCGGAAATTCCCAGATCAGCTGATCGCAAAGGGGGCGGGGATTCAGGTCGGAACTATTACTCGTCGGACTGTATTTGGTGTAACACAGTAGAGTGGACACGTCATTTCTTTCGAACAAGGAAGAGGATCCATGCAAAAATCGAATCAGTAGCTAAAATTACCATTTAGGTATAACAACGCAAAACCATGTCTAATTCAGTCCTGTCTGTGATGTCCCGGTTCCTGGAGGAATACACCTCGACCACGCCGAACAAGCTGAAGGTGGTGGACTCGTACCTGCTGTACATCCTCCTGACCGGGGCCCTGCAGTTCCTCTACTGCCTGCTGGTCGGGACCTTCCCCTTCAACAGCTTCCTCTCCGGATTCATCTCCTGCGTCGGCTGCTTCATCCTCGGAGGTGAATGTGCTAGCTAGTGAACTAGCTAAGGGTAGCTAACGTTAGCCCCCTGTGTCAATGACCAGGATGTGTACCAGAGCTCACCACCATGGGGCGCTCGCCACTATTTCAATCACATTTTACACACACATTTTTCCCCATTGCCAAGCTTTGTACATAAAATGCTTGGTGTCTCAGTAAAAATGTAGTCTATTCTACTCTTAGTCTATTCTCTACTCTTAGTCTATTCTACTCTTAGTCTATTCTACTCTGAGTCTATTCTACTCTTAGTCTATTCTACTCTTAGTCTATTCTACTCTGAGTCTATTCTACTCTTAGTCTATTCTACTCTTAGTCTATTCTACTCTGAGTCTATTCTACTCTTAGTCTATTCTACTCTGAGTCTATTCTACTCTTAGTCTATTCTACTTGTAAATACAGGGTTTAGTAATGTTTTTCTACTCTTAGTCTATTCTACTCTGAGTCTATTCTACTCTTAGTCTATTCTACTCTTAGTCTATTCTACTTGTAAATACAGGGTTTAGTAATGTTTTTGGTGCTGGCTCTGAATGTTGACGTTATTGGGGTTAGATGCATTGTGGGTACATTTTCATTTCATGTATTCATGGGTTTCAGATGTAGTCCCAGACCTGCCATGTTGGGGACCGATGAATGAATGAGTTCTACTGTATAGGATTCTATGAATGAATGAGTTCTACTGTATAGGATTCTATGCACTAGAGACAATCAGATAAATGTAAACACCTGTGTTGGTCCCCTATATGGCAGGTCTAGGACTACATTAGAAACCCATGAATTGGTTTATTTGGCACACAATGCAGACAAATCAACAGTCAAGCTAGTCGAGCCAGAGTTAGCCTAAAGGCTAGCTTTCATCTGTTGTCTCTCTGGACAGATGTTTAAAATCAGTTATCTTGCCTGTCATTGTTATATTTATATTTCTCAACATAGGCCTAGATCAGATGGTTCTTATTGAGGTAGTTGGATCATGTTTCATAGACCAGAGATGGAGTATGGCTGGGTCGTATACGTTTAATTCCAACCAGGACAGATAGTCTTGAGGTGGGGATTCAGTGGGGCTCAGTCAGACAGTGTAGAGTAGCGCGCTCTACTCGGTTGATGCTAGAATGGATCGTCCGGAGGGAGGTCGGTTGATGCTAGAATGGATCGTCCGGCGGGAGGGAACTCCTCTACACGTCATCAAATGCTCGCAGAGGAATCGTTTGGCAGCCAGGAGGCACGCGAGCGTCGAGCAATTCCCCCGCGAGCCTCCAGGCGAGCGTGACGCACGCAGACCAGCTCTGCTAAACCTCTGTGTGCTCGGCACTTGCGTTCATTGCCTGAGATTGAACTTTGAACACTAAACTTCAAACAGAATAAATGTGTTCAAATGTGTGTGAGAAGCAGGGTGAATGCTACACGATGGTCAGAAGTTACGCATCATGCACACATAGCTTATACTCATGTCATAGCCTATACTACTCATAGCCTAACTGTGGTATTCCTAGCCTATACTACTCATAGCCTAACTGTGGTATTCCTAGCCTATACTACTCATAGCCTAACTGTGGTGTTCATAGCCTGTACTACTCATAGCCTAACTGTGGTATTCCTAGCCTATACTACTCATAGCCTAACTGTGGTATTCCTAGCCTATACTACTCATAGCCTAACTGTGGTGTTCATAGCCTATACTACTCATAGCCTAACTGTGGTATTCCTAGCCTATACTACTCATAGCCTAACTGTGGTATTCCTAGCCTATGGTCTTGGTGTCTTTACTCTCTCCTGATGTCTCTCCTCTCTCCTCAGTATGTCTGCGTATCCAGATCAACCCTCAGAACAAAGGGGACTTCCTGTCCGTGTCCCCAGAGCGTGCCTTCGCTGACTTCCTGTTTGCTCACACCGTGCTTCATCTCGTTGTCATGAATTTCATTGGTTGAAACCCGACCGCCCGTCCCAGGAACCTTCCAATCCTGTCCCACTGTGAGTGAGTCTGTGTGTGTGTGTGTGTGTGTGTGTGTCTGTGTGTGTCTGTGTGTGTCTGTGTGTGTCTGTGTGTGTCTGTGTGTCTGTGTGTGTCTGTGTGTGTCTGTGTGTGTCTGTGTGTGTGTGTCTGTGTGTGTGTCTGTGTGTGTGTGTGTCTGTGTCTGTGTCTGTGTGTGTGTGTGTGTGTGTGTGATAGATCTCAACTGCATCTTCAATGGTGCTCTGAGGAGCAGTGCTTAGTATTTTATATTGCACCTTGTCAGATCCACAAAGTTCTTAAGGTTTAAGCTGACAAAGCGGTTCTTTCAGACAGATGAGGCCTCGGTGCACTCAGCCTGAGTTTGAGATTGGTACCCATGGTGATTGTTACCCATGGTGATCCTTGTGGTTTCCTCATAGGTCATCTAAAGAAATGTACAGAAGACCGACGTCCTTGAAGACACGCAGTCCCTCGATCCTCTGGGACAGTTATTGGAAGAACGAAGGCCCTCAGTTCACCATGTCATTACAGTTCACCATGTCATTACAGTTCACCATGTCATCAGTCTCAAATATAAGTGACACTAGAAATGTTTCTAATCACTGGCGATTTTTTTGTTACTTTTTCAATCTGTAAAGCATTCCCTTTTCCACTTGAGACAAACAGAAATAAAAAAAACAGTACTTATGTATCTATGTATTTATCTTGTGTTATCTTTTGAGATTTGACTGATGTGATGTTAGGGGCTACTTACTTATAAGGCCTTAATTAATACCACTTAAAAGGCCTTAATACTGTTTTAAGGTTACTTATGATCATATACAATGGTTCAGATCAAAACGTTGACAAAACTAGCACTTTTGAGAAAGTCTGATAATTGCTCTACCACCGTTTAGGTCATACAATGGATGTGGATGGGCACCTTGAAAAATCATTCAAAAACATGTTAAACTCTCGATTTCAAAGACAAGAAACTCACCGAGGTGTTAGTTGGCGTTCTGACATATAATTCGCCATAAAGTAAGATTCTAGTTCATCTGGAAAGGCTTTTTAAAATATTTATGTCCGTTGGTGTTCTGACATCAAATTCGCCGCAAAGTATGAATCCTGTAGGGTTTTATTGATCATTTTATGAAATCCATTGACTTGTATTGACGCGACCGTTGTAGATGTGTAGATCAATCCGCAGAGGGGATTCAGGAAGCGGAACTACTTACGGTAGATATTGTTATTGTTTATGTTGCTAGGCTACCTAGTTTGCGGAAGTTTACACACGTATGTACTGCGACTAAATAGTTCTATGCTAAATATTTAAAAAAGCCTTTCCAGATGAACTAGAATCTTACTTTATGGCGAATTATATGTCGGAACGCCAACTAACACCTCGGTGAGTTTCTTGTCTTTGAAATTGAGAGTTTAACATGTTTTTGAATGATTTTTCAAGGTGCCCATCCACATCCATTGTATGACCAAAACGGTGGTAGAGCAATTATCAGACTTTCTCAAAAGTGCTAGTTTTGTCAACGTTTTGATCTGAACCATTGTATATGATCATAAGTAACCTTAAAACAGGGCTAAACATGCATTTTCCCTTTACTACTCTTTTAATGCTTTATTTTTTAATTAACCAGGAGGGCCTGTTGAGATTAAGAATCTCCTTTTCAAGCCAGAAATGTCTCATTTTCAAGCCATCTGGCCAAGACATAATTAAAAACACACTTACAGACATAACACAAATGAGGCTTTAATTAATACTACTACCATATGATCTGAATACTACTTTTAAGGTCTTAACACTACTTATGCATTGGGCCTTAATACTACTTATGAGGCCTTAATACTAATTTTTTATACAAATTCATAACGCCTTATTTGGCTTAGCCTCGTCCTACCTATCTGGACGTCTTCAGCAGCACTGTCCTGCCCAGTCTCTGAGGAGACATTAACAAACTACTGAGCTCTTAAGGGTTACTGAGGAGTATCCACCACCATTTTGGAACCAACATCTGGTCATTTGACCACGGGGGTTGAGGAACACTACGTTCTTCCGAGTCGGAGCAGAGTAGAGCACAACCTCTCCTTCAACCACAGGCTCTGACACCAACATGCCTCTGCTCCTCTCTATCACCATCGTCCTCCTCACCTCCATCCCAGGTAAGCTCTGGCGCTCTTTATGTCTTGTCTTCGAGGGGGAAAACTACTTAGACTTACACTTACAACGTCTTAAGTACTACTAACTATTCAAACGACTCATGTAGAAGACTACTGTAGTAGAAGTGTACTGTAGGTCTTCATATTGAGCTGGCTTTGTGCGAGTCACCATGTCGGTTGTATGTTGTCATCAGACATCGTAAGAGAATTAGTCCTGCTTTGGTCTGGTATGTGGTGTTGTTGGGAAAGCCATATGGTTTTGATCATCTTGGACTACACAACATGTTGTCTTTTCACTGCTCCACAAACATCTGTCCCACGGACCAGAAAGTGGGTCAAAGTTCAGTGAGGTAAAGTACTCCAACAGCTGGAGAAGGATTCCTCGACCACCCTCCCAAACCGCTCGATCCTCCAGCAGGGAAACCCCATGAGATCGTACCTGCTACATCACCTCCAGAAGCGTCCGTATGCCTTTCTAGGGTTCAAGTAGCTTCAGGGCCTGAAATAGTTGGAGAGGGATGTGAAAGTACTAAAAATTATATTTCAGGGGGTGCCCTGGTAGCTCACTGGGTAAGGCGCGTCCCATATGAAGGCTAGACCTTCGCGCGGCGGACCGGGGTTCGATTCCTGGCTCGGGTCCTGTGCCGCATGTCCTCCCCTTTCTCTCTCCCACGTTTCCTGTCTCTCTAAAACTGTCCTGTCCATTAAAGCTGAAAAGCCCTAAAAAAAAAAAAAACATATTTCAGGAAAACGAAACCAGAACTTCCTGAAGAGCTTCCCGGCGCCTCTTAAACTAGAATAGTTCTGTTTGTGACCCAGTGGACTGGTGCTGGTGACTAACGAACCCAGAAGCTCCTCCAGCTACTCAGGGCCTCTTAAACAAACTACCACATGTTGTTCCTTTTCCATAGTGTGACACTGAAGTGGTGACTAACGCCACCTAGGGAAATACAATCACAATCAATCACATCCACATGGACATTTACATGCTGCATGTTAGAGCTACAGTACAAGTGGGCTTACTATGACTTTACATTACATTACAGTCATTTAGCAGACGCTTTCATCCAAAGCGACTAACAATAATTGCATTTAATGTAGGAAGAGCCAATGTGCTACTACTCACCAGAACTCACAAGTGCATCTTCTTTCTAAAACAAGTGATTAAGAGCATAATCTAGTGCTGAAGGAAAAGTGCAAGAATACCAATCTAAAATACAATATAATATAATAAGTGCTTAGGAGGGAGGATTGTTGTAGTACTTCTTGAAGAGATGAGTTTTGAGCCAGCATGACAAAAGTCCACAGCAAAACGCCATTTCTCCCAACCTACCCCAACCTACCCCAACCTACCCCAAGCAAACAGGAGAAGCAGCTGTGCGTCCAGGGAAGAGGGCACAATGGGGCAGACGTCCAGGGAAGAGGGCACAATGGGGCAGACGTCCAGGGAAGAGGGCACAATGGGGCAGACGTCCAGGGAAGAGGGCACAATGGGGCAGACGTCCAGGGAAGAGGGCACAATGGGGCAGACGTCCAGGGAAGAGGGCACATGGGGCAGAGCTGCGCCCCAAACAGAGGGTCCGATCACAGCTGCTCACAACACCTTGATAAGGGCCGACCTGAATATACAACCTCCTCTCTTAAAGGGACGGTCCTACCTGTAGGGCGCTCTCTTAAAGGGACGGTCCTACCTGTAGGGCGCTCTCTTAAAGGGACGGTCCTACCTGTAGGCGCTCTCTTAAAGGGACGGTCCTACCTGTAGGGTGCTCTCTTAAAGGGACGGTCCTACCTGTAGGGTGCTCTCTTAAAGGGACGGTCCTACCTGTAGGGCGCTCTCTTAAAGGGACGGTCCTACCTGTAGGGCGCTCTCTTAAAGGGACGGTTCCTCCTGTAGGGCGCTCTCTTAAAGGGACGGTTCCTCCTGTAGGGCGCTCTCTTAAAGGGGCGGTCCTACCTTTAGGGCGCTCTCTTAAAGGGACGGTCCTACCTGTAGGATGCTCTCTTAAAGGGACGGTCCTTCCTGTAGGGCGCTCTCTTAAAGGGACGGTCCTACCTGTAGGGCGCTCTCTTAAAGGGACGGTCCTACCCGTCAAAATAGACAAGAGGGAACTGCTACTGAAAAAAAGTCATTAATATTAATGAACAATAACATTGGGCCGGAAAATCTATATAGTAATGTTCCACCATGTTTGTCATCTAGACACAGAGTGTGTTTCATACCACCTCTCTGGTCTCTCTTGAGTCTCTCTCTGCAAGGTGACCACGGTGGGAGACCAGTCCGTCCTGGAGGGCCGGTCCGTGTCGGTGCCGTGTCACTACGGACCCGAGTACGCCGGCTACGTCAAATACTGGTGCACCGGCCGCGTGCGCGAGATCTGCTCCAGCCTGGCGCGCACCGACGCCCCGCCCCCTTCCTCCGGCGCCGGGGGGGAGAAGGTGTCCATCTTCGACGACCCGGTGCAGCAGGTGTTCACGGTGACCATGCGCGACCTGAAGGAGGCGGATTCGGGGTGGTACTGGTGCGGGGTGGAGGTGGGCGGGGTCTGGAGCGCCGACGTGGCGGCCTCCCTCCACATCAGCGTCCTTCACGGTGAGCTAGCCGGGCTGCACGCGGTCGCTGGTTCAGCTCTGCACTATTCACTCCTGTTATACCACTGTGTGCCCTTGAGCAAGGCACCTAACATCAAAACTAGCTTTCTCAGGGGCCTAAAATGATTCAATGGATTTTTTATGGGGATTTTTTAAAGGATTTTTAATGGATGTTGTTTATGGTGCTTGCTGTATTGGAGAGCTCTGAATAGAATAGAATAGAATAGAATAGAATAGAATAGAATAGAATAGAATAGAACTTTATTGTCCACCGAGGTGGAAAATTGTCTTTGGCTCACCATACACAAAAAACAACAACATAAGAAGCCAAAAGTCCGTTAATAAGACAAAATATATAAACAGACAGACAAGGTAAGTTAGACATTAAAGCAGTTTATATCTCTGGTTTTATGTTGTTGGTCCCTTAGTGGAGTTGAGGATGCTAATGGCGTGAACGTGTTGGTTTGCTTGTTGAGGATGCTAATGTGAACGTGTTGGTTTGCTTGTTGAGGATGTTAACGTGAACGTGTTGGTTTGCTTGTTGAGGATGCTAACGTGAACGTGTTGGTTTGCTTGTTGAGGAAGCTTGTGGCGTGAACGTGTTGGTTTGCTTGTTGAGGATGCTAGTGGCGTGAACGTGTTGGTTTGCTTGTTGAGGATGCTAGTGGCGTGAACGTGTTGGTTTGCTTGTTGAGGATGCTAACGTGAACGTGTTGGTTTGCTTGTTGAGGATGTTAATGGCGTGAACGTGTTGGTTTGCTTGTTGAGGATGCTAGTGGCGTGAACGTGTTGGTTTGCTTGTTGAGGATGTTAGTGGCGTGAACGTGTTGGTTTGCTTGTTGAGGATGCTAACGTGAACGTGTTGGTTTGCTTGTTGAGGATGTTAATGGCGTGAACGTGTTGGTTTGCTTGTTGAGGATGCTAGTGGCGTGAACGTGTTGGTTTGCTTGTTGAGGATGCTAACGTGAACGTGTTGGTTTGCTTGTTGAGGATGTTAATGGCGTGAACGTGTTGGTTTGCTTGTTGAGGATGCTAGTGGCGTGAACGTGTTGGTTTGCTTGTTGAGGATGTTAGTGGCGTGAACGTGTTGGTTTGCTTGTTGAGGATGCTAACGTGAACGTGTTGGTTTGCTTGTTGAGGATGCTAACGTGAACGTGTTGGTTTGCTTGTTGAGGATGCTAGTGTGAACGTGTTGGTTTGCTGGTTGAGGATGTTAGTGGCGTGAACGTGTTGGTTTGTTGTTGAGGATGTTAGTGGCGTGAACGTGTTGGTTTGCTTGTTGAGGATGTTAGTGGCGTGAACGTGTTGGTTTGCTTGTTGAGGATGTTAGTGGCGTGAACGTGTTGGTTTGCTTGTTGAGGATGTTAGTGGCGTGAACGTGTTGGTTTGCTTGTTGAGGATGTTAGTGGCGTGAACGTGTTGGTTTGCTTGTTGAGGATGTTAGTGGCGTGAACGTGTTGGTTTGCTGGTTGAGGATGCTAGTGGCGTGAACGTGTTGGTTTGCTTGTTGAGGATGCTAACGTGAACGTGTTGGTTTGCTTGTTGAGGATGCTAACGGGAACGTGTTGGTTTGCTTGTTGAGGATGCTAACGTGAACGTGTTGGTTGTCCAGGGATGGCGGTGGTCAACAGCAGACTGAGTGGACAGGAAGGGGACAGTCTTACCGTGGAATGTCTCTACAGTGAAAAACTCAGGTAAAGAGCTTCTGACCAAGATCAATCACTCTGCACCCGACTGTAAGAGGGATTAACGCGTGTGTGTGTGCGTGTGTGTGTGACTGTGTGTGTGTGTGCGTGTGTGACTGTGTGTGTGTGCGTGTGTGTGTGTGTGCGTGTGTGACTGTGTGTGTGTGTGTATTTGTGCGTGTGTGTGTGTGTGCGCGTGTGACTGTGTGTGCATGCGTGTGTGTGTGCGTCTGTGTGTGCGTGCATGTGTGTGTGTGTATGCGTGCGTGTGTGCGGTGTGTGTATGCGTGCGCGTGTGTGCATCCTCAGAGAGAGCGAGAAGAAGTGGTGTCGCAGCGGGGACTGGAGCTCGTGCGTGGTTCTGGGCCCAGAGGGGGAGACCCAGGTCCGGAGGGGGGGTACCGGGTCCGGAGGGGGGGTACCGGGCCCGGAGGGGGGGGTACCGGGACGCGGCGGTGCTGGTGTCAGACGACCGGACGGGCGTGTTCTCCGTCACCCTGAGAAACCTGAGGATGAGAGACGCAGGCTGGTACTGGTGCTCCGCTGGACACCAGCAGACCGCCGTTCACCTGGCGGTCAACCCTCGAGAGACTACCAGTATGTATGAGAGAGAGAGAGAGAGAGACTACCAGTATGTATGAGAGAGAGAGAGAGAGAGAGAGAGAGAGAGGGAGGGAGAGAGAGAGAAGGAGGGAGAGAGAGAGAGAGGGAGGGAGAGAGAGAGAGGGAGGGAGAGGGAGGGAGAGAGAGAGAGAGGGAGAGAGAGAGAGAGAGAGAGAGAGAGAGGGAGAGAGAGAGAGAGAGAGAGAGAGAGGGAGGAAGGGAGAGAGAGAGCATCTGATATATATACTGTATATCGGATGGTTGTCGTAGAAACGTCTGTGATTGTTCAGGAGAGTTTTAAGTTTAACAAAGTTTATTACATGCAAGCAACACAGTAGCCACATATGATACAGTACAAACAGCATGATAACATTCAAACACCCCTAATAACCCGTCTGGAGAAGAGGACCAGTAACATACACCCCCCCAATAACCCGTCTGGAGAAGAGGACCAGTAACATACACCCCCCCAATAACCCGTCTAGAGAAGGGGACCCTCAAACCTCAGTTGCTTCAAGCACACAGCAGTCTGCAGAGTGAGAAATGGCGGCCTGGTCTGCAGTTATAGTAAGCTTTAGTTACCCCCCTCCAGACCAGCTGGACTCTTGTTTGGTCACAGAGAGGGTTGGTTAGTTACCCCCTCCAGACCAGCTGGACTCCTGTTTGGTCACAGAGAGGGTTGGTTAGTTACCCCCTCCAGACCAGCTGGACTCCTGTCTGGTCACAGAGAGGGTTGGTTAGTTACCCCCTCCAGACCAGCTGGACTCCTGTTTGGTCACAGAGAGGGTCGGTTAGTTACCCCCTCCAGACCAGCTGGACTCCTGTTTGGTCACAGAGAGGGTCGGTTAGTTACCCCCTCCAGACCAGCTGGACCACGTGAGTGAACAGAATAAAGACGCTTAGTTCTACACACATAAGAGAGTAGATGCACAGTATTCAGTCTGTGCCAGGAATGAGAGGCCAGCTCTAACTGGCCAAAACAACACAGTCTGTTAAATCCCTTCAACTAAGGCCTAATATGTTAAGGTGTTCAACTAAGATCTAATAATACAGAATTTCCATTACATGGTTCAGTATATTTCAGTATCAATGTTTAGTTTCTCTAAGTTGTCAACCTTATGCCTTGGAGCCATGAGACACAGACAAGACTCCTGAGCTAAACAAACAAACGCTGTTGTTTATGTTTGTCCCCCACAGCTGCAGTGTCAACAACAACATCCCCCACCAGCCAGCTCCAGACATCTTCTCAGTCTCCGCAAGTTCCAGCACACAAGTCCATGGATAGAAGTCTAGACTCCCACAGGTAACAGCGTAACTATGGCAGGATTACTTCAAAGAGCACACAACCTTCTCTCCACAGTCCCTGTAGGTTCCCATATGTGCGGTGACTGAAGCCTTTGCTTGACGCTCCTCTTTATTCCCTTTCGTCGTCGTAATTAAAGATCCCACGAGACAACTCGGTAAAAAATAAGAACTGTTTAGTTAAATAAAAAATGTTTAATACAATAGGCTTATCCTACGAATTACAATACTAATTTCAACGAAAGAAAAGGATAACGATAGCGAGAGAGAGAGAGAGAGAGAGAGAGAGAGAGAGAGAGAGAGAGAGGTCTAAAAACTGTGTGGCTCCCCTCTCTCCGCATGCCTAACTGCAGGCCTGACCAAAAACCCCCCAAATCCTTTTCCCGCGAGAGCAGGCCCATAAAAAGAGAAATCAATGTTAGCAACCACCAGACAACATCCAAAATAATACCAATTACTAGATCCAAAAACTCATAACTCAAAACACTGCATTTAGGCTCTTACAGTCTCCTACCTCTGACCCCACCGGGGCCCCTGTGTTTGATTGGTTGATTTGATTGCAGGCACTCCCTGTCGTCCCCTCTGCTGGTGTGCGCGGCCCTTGTTGTCCTCGGGGCCCTGGTGATGCTGATGTTGAAGATGTGGAGCCACTACAGTAAGCAGGACTCTTTCTCTATTGCATGTACCGACCGAGTGGTGCATTCTGGGAGTGTTGGACCGTGTGAACCAGCTGGTCATCACTTTCCTGGGAGGGTGAATACGCAGAGTGAATGGCTTTTGAACTATTGAAGTAGCTACAGCATGAAACTATGTAACGATGAAAACTTCATGATAGTTATATTAAACTATACTATATTATATTATTCTAAGAGAAATCCCACAGACGAAGACAGGCCGAGAAACTCAAAGCGAGATTCAGTTCACTTCAACATCAGGTTGGTGCATCTTCCTCAGATTTGATTGTTTCCTCATATTCACGGTCAGAGGCGATGACGCTGTTGGGTCAAATAACCGCTCCATCGGTCCCCCCTGACAGGACGGTGCAGGCGATGGGGACGGGCTGACCGCCTCGGTGGTCTTCCTCAACCCGAGGTCATAGCAGCTTCTCAGCAGGTCACCGACCACAGAAGCCTTTCATCCTGCCAACCATGTTCTCCACAGACCCCCCAGCACAATGATGACATCTCATGATTGATGATTATGCTTTTCTGTTAACTCTCTTTTCTGTATGATTTACATTTAGATGACATCTCAAGTAACAAGTTCACACTTATGTACATATAATAGTACAGTGATAATGTGCAACTCATGCTGCCATTACAGAACAGCTGGCCTTGATGTGGTCCTCAGTTAAATACCACCTCTGTTCCTCTGGGAGGGGGGGAGGGGGGGGGGGGGGTTGGGAACATACAATCTGTATAGATGTATATATTCTATATTTTATACATATTGGATGTCTCTTTTTATATGATGTAGCTAATAAAGACAGCATGGAGTGGATATTGTATTATACTGTATGTCTCTATTGAATAAAGACAGTATTGGTGGGTATTGTCTTATATGTCTCTATTGAATAAAGACAGTATTGGTGGGTATTGTCTTATATGTCTCTATTGAATAAAGACAGTATTGGTGGGTATTGTCTTATATGTCTCTATTGAATAAAGACAGTATTGGGTGGGTATTGTCTTATATGTCTCTATTGAATAAAGACAGTATTGGTGGGTATTGTCTTATATGTCTCTATTGAATAAAGACAGTATTGGGTGGGTATTGTCTTATATGTCTCTATTGAATAAAGACAGTATTGGGTGGGTATTGTCTTATATGTCTCTATTGAATAAAGACAGTATTGGGTGGGTATTGTCTTATATGTCTCTATTGAATAAAGACAGTATTGGTGGGTATTGTCTTATATCTCTCTATTTATACCCTGTTTTTATATAATATATCAAGTATAATGCTAGTATAGATAGATACACTGATATATACTTTATTAATATAGATACACTGATAGAGACTTTATTAATATAGATACACTGATATAGACTTTATTAGTATAGATACACTGATATAGACTTTATTAATATAGATACACTGATATAGACTTTATAAATATAGATACACTGATATAGACTTTATTAATATAGATACACCGATATACTTTATTAATATAGATACACTGATATAGACTTTATTAATATAGATACACTGATATAGACTTTATTAATATAGATACACTGATAGAGACTTTATTAGTATAGATAGATACACTGATAGACTTTATTAGTATAGATAGATACACTGATGGAGACTTTATTACTATAGATAGATACACTGATATAGACTTTATGCAGGATGTTGTTCATGAAGCACAAACCATGATAAAAACCTTTCCTAACGTTAACAGCAGTTATTGCGTAGTTCCCTTTTCCACTAGTCAGACAGATTTGTGGTCAAGAAGAACAAGTTGTGTGAAACACTGAAGGCCAAGTCAGAGAGGCTCAGAGAGGCTGCTAGCCTCAGACTCAGAGAGGCTCAGAGAGGCTCAGAGAGGCTGCTAGCCTCAGACTCAGAGAGGCTCAGAGAGGCTGCTAGCCTCAGACTCAGAGAGGCTCAGAGGAGGCTGCTAGCCTCAGACTCAGAGAGGCTCAGAGGAGGCTGCTAGCCTCAGACTCAGAGAGGCTCAGAGGAGGCTGCTAGCCTCAGACTCAGAGAGGCTCAGAGGAGGCTGCTAGCCTCAGACTCAGAGAGGCTCAGAGGAGGCTGCTAGACTCAGAGAGGCTCAGAGGAGGCTGCTAGCCTCAGACTCAGAGAGGCTCAGAGGAGGCTGCTAGCGCTCTGCTCTCAACAGGATGCCCCAAACCACCCCACACCACCAAACCACAAAGAGAGAGAGAAACAGAGAGAGAGCATATTGAGCAGTAGCCTACACTGTATTGTCATGAGTGTGCAACGCCACTGTGTTCTCTCTCATGAATAAAGTGAGTAGCAGAGACAGAAACGGTGGAGCAGAGAAGCAGGAAGAGGATTTCAGCTCAGACTGGCATCCTGTGCAACACAGATGGACCCTCGCTCGGTTCTGCAAGTTCTCCTTCTCCTCACTCCAGGTAAGAACGTTCCTGCACCCATAATGACCTCATCCAGTCGCTGCAGAGGAACCACACGCCTTGATAAGAACCCTGCAGAGGAACCACACGCCTTGATAAGAACCCTGCAGAGGAACCACACGCCTTGATAAGAACCCGACCATAATGTTAAGCAGTGCATCAGTCACACTCGGCTCAAACATTCTCCTGATTGACGAGTATAATGGTCAGTATGAACACTTTGAACCCGTAGAACTGCCAGAACTCATAGTTACACGTCTTTACATAGATATTCCTGTCAAGAACAACAGGTCTGTTCTTACACTGCAAATTGTTCTGCACTTGCCAAGATTTAAAATCTTAGATTTGGAAATATGAGATGAATTATCTTGTTTAAAAAGTTATTTACTAGTTTCTATCTTATTTCTAGACTTGAACCATCTTATTTTAAGATTTCGTATCAAGTAAAATGATCTTGCTGCACAGACTGATAATTTCACTAGTATTAAGTAGTTTCTCCTCAAATTCAGTATTTATTTCTTGTATTCTAATTCGTATTTTTTGCAGTTTACTGATAGTAGTTTGTAAATAAAGACATTCGGCTTCCATAAAGATACAGTATATATTGAACATTGTCTCCACAGCTGCTGCCGGTGCTGGAGTGAGGACACCGGGCAACATAGAAGTCAAGGTTGGAGGATCGGTCACCGTCCCCTGCTTCTATGAAGAACAGTACACAGACCATGTAAAGTACTGGTGCCGCGGACGACTCTGGACCAGCTGCACCTTGGTTCGTTCTGACTCTGACCACAAACCTTCCTCTGCGTCTCTGACTGATGATAAAGACCAGCCAGTCTTCACTGTGACCATGACAAACATGCAAGGACAGACTCTGGACCTCTGGTGTGCGGTGGAGATTGGTACACATTTAAATCCAGATGTCAAACAATATTTCCGGATTACAGTCACAGCAGGTATCGTCTATCTTCAATGTTTCTATTTAAATTGACTAGACTGTATACTAGACTATACCCTGTGGTAATGGTATATGAACAGATGGTCTCTATACCCTGTGGTAATGGTATGTGAACAGATGGCCTCTATACCCTGTGGTAATGGTATATGAACAGACAGTCTCTATACCCTGTGGTAATGGTATATGAACAGATGGCCCCTATACCCTGTGGTAATGGTATATGAACAGACAGTCTCTATACCCTGTGGTAATGGTATATGAACAGATGGCCTCTATACCCTGTGGTAATGGTATATGAACAGACAGTCTCTATACCCTGTGGTAATGGTATATGAACAGATGGTCTCTATACCCTGTGGTAATGGTATATGAACAGATGGTCTCTATACCCTGTGGTAATGGTATATGAACAGACGGTCTCTATACCCTGTGGTAATGGTATATGAACAGACGGTCTCTATACCCTGTGGTAATGGTATATGAACAGGTGGCCTCTATACCCTGTGGTAATGGTATATGAACAGACGGTCTCTATACCCTGTGATAATGGTATATGAACAGGTGGTCTCTATACCCTGTGGTAATGGTATATGAACAGATGGCCTCTATACCCTGTGGTAATGGTATATGAACAGATGGCCTCTATACCCTGTGATAATGGTATATGAACAGGTGGTCTCTATACCCTGTGGTAATGGTATATGAACAGATGGTCTCTATACCCTGTGGTAATGGTATATGAACAGATGGCCTCTATACCCTGTGGTAATGGTATATGAACAGACGGTACCCTGTGTGTCTGACTAGGTGCTCCAGGTCTGGCGGTGGTGAACGGTAGTTGAGGGCAGAAGAGGGAGGCAACGTCTCGGTTCACTGTCGCTACGATCCCACATACAAGAGTCTGAAGTGGTGCAGTAGACAGAGCTGTACAGACACCGAGAAGACCGAGACATCCCAGAATGCATCTCTCCTGCTCTCTGACGATGGGAGGGGTTTGTTGACGGTGACGATGAGGAGGCTGCAGGTGAAGGACTCAGGCTGGTACTGGTGTGCTGCTGGTGACCTTCGCATCCCAGTTCACATCACTGTTACTAACAGAAACACAGGTGAGAGGGGTTAGTCCCAACAAACGCTTCTTTCCTCACCTCGAGTAGCGCATCAGCAGTCACTGTAATCACATCCCTGGTTTTGTTCATCTAATGTGGGTGTGAATGGTGGGTGTCCTGGACTGCACTCTCCCCTCTTATAGACTGTAAATATATCATACATTTAGGTGAACAGCCCTGTTTACTTACAGCCATGTTAAACAGGGACTAACAGTAATATAATCTTACTAACTGTCATGGTATTTTTTGAGTTTGGACACCAAATACAAGTCCTGGTCCACTTCAAGCCACCTCTACCATCGCATACGGAACCACAGGTAAGAGTGAGTCAGACATTACCAGTAAAAATTAAATCAACATCGATGCTGCCAACTGCTGCACACTAAAAACCTTTCAATCACTTGAACATCCTTCACAGTGTTGGAACTGAACACACCTGAATCAGTGGTGAATGGAACAGCTGAGTGAGTATCTCTGTTTTCTGTCCCCTGTGTCTCACATGCTGGTTCTAAGATGAAACGGTTCTCATGTTTTGCGCTGATACTGTAGGTCAATATTTTATGATGCAATATAACCTCCTCTTTGCATGTTCTGATAGTAGTAGGACCCGCATGGAGCTAATCCTACCCCTCACCCTGGGGGGCGGACTGCTGCTGCTCTTACTGGTGGTGGGGGCTGGTGTAGTGACCTGGACACTGAGGACTAGGTGTGGTAAGTGATTATCTTCTCTCTTCTTGAGTCCAGTACAGTCATATCAGATGTTATGTTGCCACAGAGACCAGAGAACTGAGTGCTACAGGAAGTGTGTTTGTGGAGGTGGTGAGCATGTCTCAACCCTCTGCCATGGACCCCGACTCAATATACCAGATTGTCAAGCCGAAGAAAAACAGAGTATGTGTGCCTTATTGCGTGAGAGAATATTTTAGATGCAATTATATATGATCATGTTTTGTTATAGATTAGACGTCGGTCATAGATCATGTGCTTTGAAATCAAGATGAACCCCATGAAAAGCTGGTTCTGTCTCAGAAACCCAGGATGGTGCCGGATGAGAAGATGACCCCGGGGTCAACGGTGGATCTTTTCTGAGAGGTGATCCACAGCGCCGCCATGTGGACGAAGGACAGCGTGACGTCTGCTCAGCTCGTCAGCGTGGTGACACCCGTGGTGACGGTCACGTTGCTGTTGTGGGGGTTTGCTTTGTTGCAGGAACTCCCCGAGGGCCCGTCATGCTCCTGCAGTCAGTGGGTGAAGAGATCCTGAAGAGGAGCGTCATCCCACCACCAGGGGGCAGCGCTGCTCTGCTCCACCCTGAGAGAGACCTCATCCCACCAGCAGGGGGCAGCCTGAGAGAGGCATCATCCCACCACCAGGGGGCAGCGCTGCTCTGAGAGAGACCTCATCCCACCAGCAGGGGGCAGCCTGAGAGAGGCATCATCCCACCACCAGGGGGCACCCTGGGAGAGACATCATCCCACCACCAGGGGGCAGCGCTGGGAGAGACATCATCCCACCACCAGGGAGCAGCCTGAGAGAGACATCATCCCACCAGCAGGGGGCAGCCTGAGAGAGGCATCATCCCACCACCAGGGGGCAGCCTGGGAGAGACATCATCCCACCACCAGGGAGCAGCCTGGGAGAGACATCATCCCACCACCAGGGGGCAGCCTGAGAGAGGCATCATCCCACCACCAGGGGGCAGCCTGGGAGAGACATCATCCCACCAGCAGGGGGCAGCCTGAGAGAGACATCATCCCACCACCAGGGGGCAGCCTGGGAGAGACATCATCCCACCACCAGGGGGCAGCCTGAGAGAGGCCTCATCCCACCAGCAGGGGGCAGCCTGAGAGAGAGGCCTCATCCCACCAGCAGGGGGCAGCCTGGGAGAGGCCTCATCCCACCAGCAGGGGTCAGCCTGGGAGAGACATCATCCCACCAGCAGGGGGCAGCCTGAGAGAGACCTCATCCCTGGACCCAGAGCCTCCTGATCCAGACCTTTCCTTCCTTGCTGAATTATTCACTCTGTATCAAATTATTCTTGGGGAGCGGAACTTCTGAATGATTTAGTATAACTGAGTTAAACTGTGAGTATGGTCCATCTATGTATCTTAGTCTGATAGTATAGTGAGTATGGTCCATCTATGTATCTTAGTCTGATAGTATAGTGAGTATGGTCCATCTATGTATCTTAGTCTGATAGTATAGTGAGTATGGTCCAGCTATCTTAGTCTGATAGTATAGTGAGTATGGTCCATCTATGTATCTTAGTCTGATAGTATAGTGAGTATGGTCCAGCTATCTTAGTCTGATAGTATAGTGAGTATGGTCCAGCTATCTTAGTCTGATAGTATAGTGAGTATGGTCCAGCTATGTATCTTAGTCTGATAGTATAGTGAGTATGGTCCAGCTATCTTAGTCTGATAGTATAGTGAGTATGGTCCAGCTATCTTAGTCTGATAGTATAGTGAGTATGGTCCAGCTATCTTAGTCTGATAGTATAGTGAGTATGGTCCAGCTATCTTAGCCTGATAGTATAGTGAGTATGGTCCAGCTATCTTAGTCTGATAGTATAGTGAGTATGGTCCAGCTATCTTAGTCTGATAGTATAGTGAGTATGGTCCAGATATCTTAGTCTGATAGTATAGTGAGTATGGTCCAGATATCTTAGTCTGATAGTATAGTGAGTATGGTCCAGCTATCTTAGTCTGATAGTATAGTGAGTATGGTCCAGCTATGTATCTTAGTCTGATAGTATAGTGAGTATGGTCCATCTATGTATCTTAGTCTGATAGTATAGTGAGTATGGTCCATCTATGTATCTTAGTCTGATAGTATAGTGAGTATGGTCCAGCTATGTATCTTAGTCTGATAGTATAGTGAGTATGGTCCAGCTATCTTAGTCTGATAGTATAGTGAGTATGGTCCAGCTATCTTAGTCTGATAGTATAGTGAGTATGGTCCAGCTAGCTTAGCCTGATAGTATAGTGAGTATGGTCCAGCTAACCAGGTCAGGGTCCTGTATAATATCTGGACTATAACCAGGTCAGGGTCCTGTATAATATCTGGACTATAACCGGGTCAGGGTTCTGTATAATGTCTGGGTTTTGTATCACATGTGTGTCTGGATTCCCATCAGCTGAGTCCCAGGAGGATTCACTGACCTGCTTATTGTGGTTTATTACCCTTTCCCAATTACCATGACAACTAATGAGAGCAGATACAATGAGAGGACTAAGGACCCCCCCCCCCCAAAAAAATAAAAAAATAATAATAATTAAAAAAATAAATATATATATATATATATATGTGGTACATATGTATATATATATATATATACGTATATATAGATATGTACTAATCTTTTAAACTATTGGTTGTTTATTCTTTTAACTTATGTTTGCCGGATGGGTATTTTAAGCATTTCACTGCGTATTGTACTCTGTATTATTGTGTATGTGACAAATACAATTTGAATTGAAATGAATTGAATTGAATTTGAGTTGGATTGAAATCAATGTCCTCTTAAAGAATGTGTTTCTGCCTGCTGGATCTGTGTATCATATGTTCTGCTTCCAGCCAACATGTATGTAATAGAAGTGCAATACATGACCAGCTGTGCTCCTATCCTAGAATAATACAGTATATACGGTACTGTATAGAGTTGAGTTGTTGTTTTTAGTTATATTCACATTGTCATGTTTAATCTCTTCAATCTTCTGTTAATGACACTTTAATAAATTGCTTTGCCTTTAACATTTAGACCAATCATTAATTATCTCCAGTATTAACATTGTGTGTGACATCATTGTTGTTGAAAATTAGCCATTCGGCTAACACTGGCACATTTATCATGTTTATGTATATATTTTTGTACTTGTATTTGGTTGATTAATGTGTAACACATATAGATGATAAACACATATAGATGATAAACACATATAGATGATAAACACACAGATGATAAACACATATAGATGATAAACACATATAGATGATAAACACATATAGATGATAAACACACAGCAGGACGTATCAAACACTTTATTAGCAGAAAAGAGTGGACAGGAAGTGTGAAAGTGACATCAGAAGTATTCACACACAGAGGAAGTACCCTGGACAGCATACCTCAAAGGGCCATCAGGTTATCTGACCATCTCTATCACACATCCGGTCATACCATCTCTATCACACATACAGTACCATCTCTATCACACATACTATCTCTACTAATCAATCACACATACTATCTCTACTAATCAATCACACATACTATCTCTACTAATCAATCACACATACTATCTCTACTAATCAATCACACATACTATCTCTACTAATCAATCACACATACTATCTCTACTAATCAATCACACACACTATCTCTACTAATCAATCACACATACTATCTCTACTAATCAATCACACATACTATCTCTACTAATCACACATAATATCTACTAATCACACATACTATCTCTACTAATCAATCATACATACTATCTCTACTAATCAATCACACATACTATCTCTACTAATCAATCACACATACTATCTCTACTAATCAATCATACATACTATCTCTACTAATCAATCACACATACTATCTCTACTAATCAATCACACACACTATCTCTACTAATCAATCACACACACTATCTCTACTAATCAATCACACACACTATCTCTACTAATCAATCACACACACTATCTCTACTAATCAATCACATATACTATTGATGTAGGTTTCTGTAGTATTTTTGACTAGGAATGCCACATTTTAGTGATCTCATTCGCTGTCATATAAAAGCTATATTAGACTGCTAGTCTCTCATACCAGTGTATATTTAGCTACGGCCAAAGGAGATACCGTTGGATGAAAGGTCAGTCTAAGGGTCATAGAAGGTCAGAGGGGTTTCTCAGTTGACCATGCAGTCAGCAAAAGAGCCGTCAACAGGGAACATTGGTCAATCCAGACATTGGATATAGGTCAAATCTAATCTTGACCTAGGTAATGTTTCATCAATGCTCCTCACCATAATTAAAGAATGGTCAGATGACAGCCTATATTAAGCGTCTCCACTGAACAGTATAAAAGTAGAACCACCGGACCAAGGAGTCTTACGCGCGCTTTATCTCGTAACTCATGAAGGCTTAAACTATCTTACGCTGGCTTTAGCTTAGCTTAGCAAGTTAGCATGTTAGCATGCTAACTCCACCTGTTGCAACATCTGCTCATCTGTTCACAGGTATGTTATATTGTCTAATCCTGTTACATAACTGTTGAACTAAGCTATGTCTGAAATCTATAATTGAACCAAGGCCTAAAGCATGGTTGATACTGTATGTTTTTGATACATGCTATGATGAATAAACAACAGAAAGATTATTCTCTTCTCAGCATTCATTGACCAGTAAGGTTAATCAAGGTGATCCAACATCAAAATGGCGTTGTCAGGCAAGGATTGAATATATTTCAGTCAAAAGAACCTGATATGGAACTGATTGATTGAAGGGTCAATGAATGTTGAACGGGAATAATGCCAGATTTAAGCTGTGTGAAAATTTGCATAAATTTAATGTTGTCACTGTAACTAACAGGAAAATGATGCTTAAAATATGTATGTTTGAGCACCAACCGCCAGTCAGTGCTATTTCCCAGAAATTCGATAAATTTGGAAATGAGTGAAGTAGGTTAGTATAGATATTCCTTAGAAGTGAATGAAATACAGACGCATTGTTAAGATCTAAGGGAAAGGACCGACCGCTGGCAGCTGGCCAGGACTGACATAGTCGTTTTCCCTGCGCTGTAACCAAAAACAGCAAAAACGGGGCCCCAGATAGTGACTTCTCGATTGGATGTGTTGATTATAAAACTGCAGATTTTAGACGTATCACCTTGGCAGAAAAGTGGAAATATAAACGATTCCGCGGGGAAGGAATGTAGAAACGGGGCCTGATTTCATGGTAGAACGGTCGAGAAGTCATTCGGTCGTAATTGTACCGGTACCGTTAGGGAGGGGGATTGGGCACCCCTGGACCTAGCGGTAAACAGACGGGGGCGGGGCCGTAAGGTCCCGAGGACACGCTAAATCGGTACATATAGTGCTGGGGAGACGACTGAAGGCCCCCGTGTCTGGTGAAGTATGAATTAACATACTGCTCTGGTACCGTCTAGTCAGCACTGTGTCGCTGTTAAGGGTGGTTGGCACGGTGTGGTACGTGGATGACAGTCCACACCTAGCAGAGGGGCGAGATAGACGACCTCTGTGAATAGGCAAGGCTGGTGAAAACGGTCAAAGTTCTAATATCCATAGCCAAGTGGAATTAGGATCAGACCGTCGGTTCTGAGCTGGGTGACTAACAATCATTACAGTGTCCGGGATCGCTATCGACTGGGTCACCGGCCGGTCGGGTCGCAGATGGCAGTAAGACCACGAGATGGCCGCCGCGCTCGGCTCAATGTACAGTCAGGCCACTACAAGCCAAAAGCGAATGTGTTAGTAGGCAAGTAGTGCTTCTGTGATCGGTGGGCTTTGAAAAGAAGACACCGGGAAGCAGAAGGTTGAGTGCTCAATCTGGGGGAGCCCGGGCTGAGGCCTCAAAAGGGAAAGGGGTCTAGCCCAGGACTGCGCCCTGGGTGGGAGGTCTGAAAGACTCAAGCGACCTAATTTGATCATTTAACCACAAACTAACGGATACAAACACCAGAACAGGGAATTCGAAAACAAGTGACATTTGTAGGTTACGCCAGATTCCAGAAAATGTTTGTAGTTGAAAGCGTCAGAAAAATACCAGAAAAAGCGAGTGACGACTAAAAAATGATAACAATGTTTATGCAGGTCATAAAAATAACTGTGACGATGCTTAAAATGCTAAGCGCTACAGCTATGCTAATGTGCTGAAACTTACTCACTAAAAAAGCCAGCTGATCTGAGTGAAGTGCTATTATAACGCTTTTGGGAGATCAGGAGAGTGTACTCATGAGAGTGAGGGTGTCTCATGAGGAGAGGCTGAGCAGAAATCCGCCGTGGGTGTGTGCGTCAGTTACACACAATTCTTAGGCACCAATAATTTATTTATAGCAACGGCCCCGGCTCAGGCGGGCGGGCTAGCCCCTACCCCTCTCTCTCTCTCACTCCCTCTCTCTCTGTCTC
This sequence comes from Borostomias antarcticus, assembly GCF_949987555.1. Taxonomy (NCBI): domain Eukaryota; kingdom Metazoa; phylum Chordata; class Actinopteri; order Stomiiformes; family Stomiidae; genus Borostomias; species Borostomias antarcticus. The sequence goes on from NW_028175498.1 coordinate 24,787, forward strand.
TGTCTCTGTCTCTCCCTCTCTCTTACAAAATTACTGTAACCCACAGGCTGGAGAAGAATATTGAACAATCAAAACTAATTAGTTGTTAGCAAATTATGATATTAAACTATTGAAACTGCATTTTGAAATACCCTGAAGATATATATATATATATATTATTTAAAATAATAGGGAACGGGCTAATGATGATTTGAGTACTGTCTGCAATAATGGTGCTTGTCTCCCCAGACGCTTGGGACACCTATTGTCCTGAGAAAGAATGGGGAGGACAGGTCATCAGCTTACCTGGTGGTCTGCAGTACATTGTGTAGATGACTCGGTCGTCATGAACCAAGAGGAAAAAGCTACCCCCCCCCAGCACAGCTGGAAGACACTCAGTGGCCACAACAGGTATATATATAGTACTGTTTTAAGAATTGGCACTGTAACGCGTGTGAAATAACGTAACAATATCAAGCGATCAGAATCTACAGAACAATAGACTACTTAAGGAAATATTGCTGTAATGAATGTACAACATAACAATAATATGACTTCCTGAGAGTATTGTTCCAGAGTAAGGAGAGATTAAGTCGTGAAGAGTAAGGAGAGACGAAGTCGTGAAGGAGAATCGATTCCTGTGCGTCTACCAACGTGGTTTGATTGGGCCAACGCCGTCACCAGTGGTGAATGGCGCGCAGATTTAAGACAAATAACTGACCCAGTGATTAATTGGTTAATCGCCTGGGTGCCACCGCTCCACGTCTTCCATCTTGCAGGCTCGTAGGAAGGCACGTGATTAAGGTTTCTGATCAAAACTTTAATAATACGACGTAGCTGGGTAACATCTGTGAAGTGTATTTTTACCTGCAGGATGGACAGAGCGGCCGTGGTGAACCAGCCATTGGGTCAAGCGAATACAATATGACTACACAAGAAATGTTATCTCCACTGGAGATAAATATTTCTATTGACATACAATCTAATAACTGACTGAACTAACTTGTGAGGTGCTCTGGAGCCAAGGTCCGTTCTACGATGGGATTGTATTGTCCATCGTGACCTGACGTCCGAGAGCTGGAGACTAACCATCAAGACTACACTGAAGAGAGGATCAGGTGAGCTGTGAGTGAGTAGCCAATTAACCAAGTAACATGCTTAACCTGACTGGAAATTACTGTTAAAAAGTAATAGGGGAAGCGTAGTGACTAGAGTGACGACTTTAGTGACTAATACCTATCCCTGATGGGAAAGTAGGCAATGACTTATTTGAGTTATAGGGAAAGCAAGAAGCAGTAATTAAGTGAACTATTTAAACTCAGTGGCATAGGCGGGACAAAGAAAAGATTAGTGTGTACATGAGGGCAAGGAAGAGAGAGTAAATACTATTTGCTAAATTATATTCTAGACTAACTATCCCAAGCGAAAATCTCATTGGAAATCTAGTGCCCTGCAGGGGAAGAAATTAGAGATATTTTATCTCCTGCAAAGTCATTTAGCAAAAAGAATTATAAAATCATTCTTTTAATAAAAACATTGTCCCAATTAGTGTTTGCTCTTAGCCAGGGAAGTGTTAAGAAGCAGGGCAAGACATTGTTTAGAATAATTTATATTTTTTATAAGAAAATAGATGTAAAATATTAGAAATAGGTATAGAATGTTTTTTTAGAATAATAGTGTTAGTTTTATAAGCTGAATTGTTGCTAGAATAATTTATATTTTTGAAAATTTTGATTGAACTGTCCAAATCATAATCAGTCGATTTTTACTCACTATTATCACCAGGAAATAATGAGAGAAAGGAATGTGGAGAGAAAATCAATGACTATATGAGAAATTGAACAAATTGTTATATTACACTGTTGTACAATTGTACTATTGAATAAGGAATTTGTTAATCTGTTGTTAAAGTCTCTGTGTGCAGCAGAAATAAAATTGGAACCAGACCAGTCGCGCAGCAATGGAGGTCAGGATACCAACATGTATGGTAATTAAGACTTAAGCGCAATCAATTGCCATCATTGTCATTACCATTGAGATGGTTGTATTTTTACTTTCATCTTAGAGCTGTACTAACAAAGTATTATACTGTGGTGTTAATTTGTGTGTTTTTAATTCAATCCAAAGGAAGATAGAGCAACATGGCAGAATCAGAACAGAACAGTACATGAATGCCAAGACAGGTGTTGAGCACACATGCGGAAATTGTCCTGGCAGAAACGAAACATCTCTTTCTAGCCTGCATTTACCACTATGTGAAAGCTAAGTGTGATTGTTGACCAATGTTGTCTCTCTCTCCATTACAGAGAGGGGGCGGGGTCAAGGCAGTAGTGAATGGTGACAGGCTACAGCGACAGGAAGCAGGTAGAGTAGAGAGCGTCAGAGATTATCAACTGTTCATTGTTTGTGAAATCTCATCATACCCCAAAGGCCAGGTGTGACCATGAGACATGCTGAGGTCATCGCCCAAAAGAATGTGTACCCCAACGAGGCTGGCGCCAGACGGGGGAGGTGATTGACGGGTGAGCCCGGCGGTTGGACTGTGGGGTTCCGGCGGCTGGACGATAGGGTTCCGAAAGGAGGCCTATGGTTCAGGTGCGTGGAACATGGAATGTGATGCCGCACGGGGCATGGAGAAAGGAGAATGGCACCTTACCCCCAGCCAGACCTCTGGGAGGGACACAAAGGGAAGGCCAGGGAATGGGGTTTTGAAAAATAAATAAAAATAAGATAAAATACAATAAAATAAAATAAAAATGAAATAATAGAAACAGTGAAAAAAGATAGCTCTAGAACGCCAGGAGTATGGACATTAATTCTGCTATGAGTGGTCAATGCTTTGTGCTCCACTAAGGAATTGAATTATTGATTACAGTCCCCTATAGGAAAGATTTAGTTAAAACATGTCATTAATTGTCCACTGCATTATTTTGATAATTTCGTGTCCAAGGGGGGGATTGGTTTATTTAGGAGCCAGGCAGTGTAGCTGCAGGGACCCTATTGCATTTGCCTATGTTATTATTATTATTATTCTTCCACTGAAGTCTAACTTCTCGTGGACAACACATCAGCGAAGATTGTCATAAAGGATAGATGTAGTGTGATTTCTTTCAGAATTTTATTTCAGAAATTGGATTTTTGGAAAATGTTTAATTCTGTTCTCTGAAACCAACACTACATTACCCACAATCCAACGCAAGCTCCACCAATCGGAGACATCGCTGTTGGCAAACATACCTAGCCCCTGCCGAGGATACATTAGATCTTCAGACTGTCATTCACAAACTCAGTGACCAGAGTGTCATTAAGATTGAGCGACAATGCATCAAAATGTTTTACAATACAAAGCATTGTCACCAGCTGTCTCTTTAATTTGTTGAATATATTATGAGACACTGATCACTTAGGCCACTCATCCACACTTTAAAGAGCAGACCATCAGTATATGATGCAACTTCTATTGTTGTATCCTTTGTTTCAGTGTATACTTTAATCAACAACGATATTTCATGGGCTATTGCAGATACCACCAGTGTTTTATGATGACACATAGTCTATTTGTAACACCAAACGTCAGTTGTTGTTAATTAGCTCAGTGAGATAGAGGATGTTGCTTGGTGTCAGAAGTTACAAGTTCAATCCTCAACTGATGCAAAATGAACATTGGAATGTCAACTTTCTTGTTGTCTTCATATTCTCTTGCTCATTGCTCCAAAACTTGCCTGAAATTGCCTGGCCACGCCTCACTGTGCGTAGCAACCTTAGGTGTGGTTTGAGTTTGGCAAGGTTTATTTAACTCAAGTTAAGGTTTTAAATAAGTTCTATTTTGATACCAACCAAGCAGCAAGTTTAAGTTAATGTACAGACAAGGCGCTGGTCCGAAATTTATCTGCACAACAAGTTTATTAGAAATGTATAATAACTTTAATTTTTAATTGGAACAAGAAAATTGCAAATGTTTTTGCTGATGGAATGTACCCTAACTCCTACGCTATGCTGAGTTCCAGTCTCCCCTCTACCCAAAAGTAAATGTGGACATCTGTAACCTCTGCATTGTGCTGAAGTTCCACTAACAAAGAAACAAAGTGACTCTTGAGCCAAAGACCATCAAGGAAAGGCGTCTATGGAGTGCCAGTCTACCCAGTCTCCTCTACACTCTACTGGACTGATCGGACAAAGGACACTCCTATGCTAGGGAGTGTGAGTGTTAAGGATCAGACGGGTGGTAAAGGACATTCCTATGGATGCCATCAGACGAGTGGCAGAGGATTAGACGGTGACCATCAGACGGGTGGCAGAAGACTGAACGTGTGCCAATGGATCAGAGGGGGGAGGAGGAAAACAGAAGGACCTCAACGGACATCGCGAGGAGGCAGAAAAACATGTCCGTGAGAATGACGTTTCTTAATGAATAATCACTAATATATACATATTGTCATTAGTTATCTGTAACAGGACAAAGCAGTTTATTTATCTGTCAATGTACGAATTTTTGTTTGTTTTGTTTAACAGTCTTAAAAGTGTTTAACTGTCTTATGTTTCAAGAAAAAGAAGAAAAAAAATAGTTAAGAACTGTGACTAACATGTGGGTTTCCTCTCCACATGTGTTCGAGAAACTCTCTCTCGCGAGATGGCTTGGCTGTGGGGTTCTGGACGAGGCAGTGGAGACTGGCGCCAACTGTCCCATGAAAATTGAGGACAAAGACGCAGGACTCCGCTCCCTACTCCAACCTACAGACAAAGCTAATGTTTTCTGAATAACAAACACAATTCTTTTGATAATTGACTGTGTGTTTTTGAGTTAGCATCTATTGTCTGAAGTTATTGTTTACTGTTAATTGTTGTTTTATTGACATTGTTGAGTTAAGCTAGCAGCCGATGGTGAAGAATTCACTGTGACAGTCTTTAGACTGTCAGACGGGGGTTATCTGATGTAGGTTTCTGTAGTATTTTTGACTAGGAATGCCACATTTTAGTGATCTCATTCGCTGTCATATAAAAGCTATATTAGACTGCTAGTCTCTCATACCAGTGTATATTTAGCTACGGCCAAAGGAGATACCGTTGGATGAAAGGTCAGTCTAAGGGTCATAGAAGGTCAGAGGGGTTTCTCAGTTGACCATGCAGTCAGCAAAAGAGCCGTCAACAGGGAACATTGGTCAATCCAGACATTGGATATAGGTCAAATCTAATCTTGACCTAGGTAATGTTTCATCAATGCTCCTCACCATAATTAAAGAATGGTCAGATGACAGCCTATATTAAGCGTCTCCACTGAACAGTATAAAAGTAGAACCACCGGACCAAGGAGTCTTACGCGCGCTTTACCTCGTAACTCATGAAGGCTTAAACTATCTTACGCTGGCTTTAGCTTAGCTTAGCAAGTTAGCATGTTAGCATGCTAACTCCACCTGTTGCAACATCTGCTCATCTGTTCACAGGTATGTTATATTGTCTAATCCTGTTACATAACTGTTGAACTAAGCTATGTCTGAAATCTATAATTGAACCAAGGCCTAAAGCATGGTTGATACTGTATGTTTTTGATACATGCTATGATGAATAAACAACAGAAAGATTATTCTCTTCTCAGCATTCATTGACCAGTAAGGTTAATCAAGGTGATCCAACATCACTATCTCTACTAATCAATCACACATACTATCTCTACTAATCAATCACACATACTATCTCTACTAATCACACATAATATCTACTAATCACACATACTATCTCTACTAATCAATCACATATACTATCTCTACTAATCAATCACACATACTATCTCTACTAATCAATCACACATACTATCTCTACTAATCACACATAATATCTACTAATCACACATACTATCTCTACTAATCACATATACTATCTCTACTAATCACACATACTATCTCTCCTAATCACATATACTATCTCTACTTAACACATATACTATCTCTACTTAACACATATACTATCTCTACTTAACACATATACTATCTCTACTTAACACATATACTATCTCTACTTAACACATATACTATCTATATCACAGAGAGTTGCTGCAAATGAATGAGGAACTCCCACACACTTTTAGTAAAATAACAAGGAATACATGTAAGTACATAAGACAAGTAGGAATATAAAAGGTGTGAGTCCTGTTGTTGTTTAATAAAACACATGAATCCAACACAGACTACAACTGACCTGTAATATGACACATTCTGGTCACGGGGTCAAAGGTACTGTACATAAATTGAATATGGTTTATAGTAATTCATCACTTTGTTGGTGAAAAACAACGCTATTAGAATAACTACAAGAATAAAATAACAATTTAGCACAAGAATAAAATAACAATTTAGCACAATAAACATAAGTATTACAGTCCATCAATAGTGATTTTTTGTACCCCCAAAATAATCACAATCTTAATTGTTTATGGACTTGTTATTCCGCTGTTCTTTCCCGTAGTGGGGGGGTTAGGGTGAAGAGTTAGCGTTCTTCCTGGACGAGAGAATCCCATTCAACAGCGCACCCCACCTCTGCCAAAACCTTCAATTAAAACTTATTAAAGGTGCTCAGTTAGGTTTTTTCCGGCCACTAGAGGGGGCAGTGGTGCAGCGTATCAGATATAAACAAGTGGGCGTTTTCCCTCCATACGGAGCCGTTCAGGGGGCGGGGCTCAGTTCAGGGGGCGGGGCTCAGTTCAGGGGGCGGGGCTCAGTTCAGGGGGCGGGGCTCAGTTCAGGGGGTGGGGCTCAGCGCCGGGCCGGCTTCGCTCATAATAAAAATACATTCTGCATTTGCTCCACAGGCACGACACCGCTGGATATATGTTCTGTACAGATAGTTATGACTCCCCTGGACATATTTATTGCATATATTGAATTTATTTTTTTACAAAAAGTGCAGTAAATCGAGCAGAGCACCTTTAAATAAACTGAAGGATGTTGGCATGTTAAAACAACACCAGGACAAGTGTCTCTTACTGTATGTCCAGTCCTGTCTCTCTCCTGGTCTCTCGTATGTCCAGTCTTGTCTCTCTCCTGGTCTCTTGTCTCTCTCCTGGTCTCTTGTATGTCCAGTCCTGTCCTTCTCCTGGTCTCTTGTATGTCCAGTCTTGTCTCTCTCCTGGTCTCTTGTCTCTCTCCTGGTCTCTTGTATGTCCAGTCTTGTCTCTCTCCTGGTCTCTTGTCTCTCTCCTGGTCTCTTGTATGTCCAGTCCTGTCCTTCTCCTGGTCTCTCGTATGTCCAGTCCTGTCTCTCTCCTGGTCTCTTGTATGTCCAGTCCTGTCCTTCTCCTGGTCTCTCGTATGTCCAGTCCTGTCTCTCTCCTGGTCTCTTGTATGTCCAGTCCTGTCTCTCTCCTGGTCTCTTATATGTCCAGTCTTGTCTCTCTCCTGGTCTCTTGTCTCTCTCCTGGTCTCTTGTATGTCCAGTCTTGTCTCTCTCCTCGTCTCTTGTATGTCCAGTCCTGTCTCTCTCCTGGTCTCTTGTCTCTCTCCTGGTCTCTTGTATGTCCAGTCTTGTCTCTCTCCTGGTCTCTTGTATGTCCAGTCTTGTCTCTCTCCTGGTCTCTTGTATGTCCAGTCCTGTCTCTCTCCTGGTCTCTCGTATGTCCAGTCCTGTCTCTCTCCTGGTCTCTTGTATGTCCAGTCTTGTCTCTCTCCTGGTCTCTTGTATGTCCAGTCCTGTCTCTCTCCTGGTCTCTTGTATGTCCAGTCCTGTCTCTCTCCTGGTCTCTCGTATGTCCAGTCCTGTCTCTCTCCTGGTCTCTCGTATGTCCAGTCCTGTCTCTCTCCTGGTCTCTCGTATGTCCAGTCCTGTCCCTCCGCATGTGAGGTTGCCATACCAACATGCTAGCCTGGCACCCGCCCCCTCTCTCCACGCCTCGGTTTCCCACAATCCACCCCTGCTCCTCCCCTGGTCCAATCAGCTCTCAGCAGTGGATCTCGTAGGCGGCCTGTGTGCCAAACAGCCGGCTCTGATTGGTGCACAGCCCCTCAGGGTCGGGGAGGCGGGGTCCCACTCCCCCCCCCTGCGCCGGGCTCCTCCTCGGCCCCGCCCCCTGTGGCGCCGGGCTCCTCCTCGGCCCCTCCCCCTGTGGCGCCGGACGGTCGGGGACGTACGTGTGGCGGTCCCACTCGTCCCAGTACTCCCCCAGTGGGGCGGAGCCCTCCAGGTCGTAGTCGGCGGCGTACAGGACGCTCTCCTCCCTGCTGCCGCCGAAGCCGCCGCCCTCTCCTTCCCTCCGGCGCCGCCGGTGGCGGCCGTAGATCATGAGCAGGAGGAGGAGCGCGGTCAGCGCCAACAGGGAGATGCTGACCGCCACGGCCGCCTGAGTGGCCGGACCCAGGGCAGCGAAGTCCATCCTCTCCGACTCCGGACCCACGTCCTCCCCCTGGGGGTGGGAGAACGAGGAGGAGGAGGAGGGGGGAGAGTGCAGGCCAGGCCAGAAGGCAGAGGAGGAGGAGGTGTTGACCGTCAGCTGAAAGGTCACGCTGGCCACGCCCCCGGGGTTCCGGGCCTCGCACTCGTAGGGGCCGGCGTGCGCCGCTGTCACGTTGCTGAGGAACAGCGTCCCGCTGCCCGTGTCCGGGTCGAAGCCGTCCCTCTCTCCTCCTTCCTCCTCCTCCTCCTCCTCCTCCTCCTCACCGCCGTCGCCCCCTCCTCCCCTGGACAGCCCTCCCTCCGGCCCCGGCGAGGGCCTCCTCCAGGTGACCCGGGGCCGTGGGTAGCCCGAGGCCAGGCAGGACACGCTCACGCTCTCCCCCGGCCTCGCCGTCGCTCGGACGCCGGCCCCCAGGCGCACGGCGGGGGGGAGGCACGCCAGGCCGCCGGACGCCACCTCATCCAGGCCGAGGCGGGCGAGGTGGGGGGGCGAGGAGCACTGCGGACGAGGCCCGGCGGGGGTCAGACGATCACCGTCCTCCCGGTCCAGCCAGGGCCTCAGCCAGGACAGAGCACAGTCACAGCGCCAAGGGTTCTCTGGAGGAGAGGAGGAGGAGAGAGGAGGAGGAGGAGGAGGGGAGAGGAGGAGGGGAGAAGAGGAGAGGAGGAGGAGGAGAGAGGAGGAGGAGAGGAGAGGAGAGGAGAGGAGAGGAGAGGAGAGGAGAGGAGAGGAGGATGGGAGAGGAGAGAAGAGGAGATGAATGGAGGAAAGGAGGAGAGGAGAGAGGAGAGGAGAGGAGAGGAGAGGAGAGGAGAGGAGAGGAGAGGAGAGGAGAGGAGAGGAGAGGAGAGGAGGAGGGGAGGAGAGGAGAGGAGAGGAGAGGAGAGGAGAGGAGAGGAGAGGAGAGGAGAGGAGAGGAGAGGAGAGGAGAGGAGAGGAGAGGAGAGGAGAGGAGAGGAGTGGAGATGTAGGAATAATACACATGGAAATTCCGGATTTCTACTCTCTAATAAATATAGCCGTCAATCCACTAGCATCACGTGTACCAGACCACAGAACCAGACCACAGAACCAGTCCACAGAACCAGTCCACAGAACCAGACCACAGAACCAGTCCACAGAACCAGACCACAGAACCAGTCCACAGAACCAGTCCACAGAACCAGACCACAGAACCAGTCCACAGAACCAGTCCACAGAACCAGTCCACAGAACCAGTCCACAGAACCAGACCACAGAACCAGTCAACAGAACCAGAACACAGAACCAGACCACAGAACCAGTCCACAGAACCAGTCCACAGAACCAGACCACAGAACCAGTCCCTACATCATCCCAATCTAAAAGTAGTGCTACTCAAACATTCCCAGCCCCATAACAGAGCCCCTCCCTCCCCGACCCCGCCCACTGGTGACCCCGCCCACCTGCGACCCCGCCCACCCGTGGCCCCGCCCACCTGTGACCCGCAGCACCTGCAGGCTGAGCAGGGGCATGAGGGAGGCGGGGCCGAGCGAGCGCAGGCGGTTCCTGCTCAGGTCCAGCAGGGCCAGGGAGGCCAGTCCAGAGAGGGCCCGCTCCTCCAGAACCTCCAGGCCGTTCTGCTGCAGGTGCAGCTCCTGCAGGCGCTGGGGGGGCGGGGTGGGGAGGGAGAAAGAGAGAGTCAGAGACTGGGGGGGCGGGGGGGGGGGGGGGTCTGTGAACCTGCAGGTCTGTGAAGGCGTGACCCCCCCCCCCCCTCCAGACTAACCTGCAGGTCTGTGAAGGCGTGACCCCCCCCCCCCCTCCAGACTAACCTGCAGGTCTGTGAAGTCGTGAACCCCCCCCCCTCCAGACTAACCTGCAGGTCTGTGAAGGC
>NW_028175498.1:40000-50268 GCF_949987555.1 Borostomias antarcticus
CTGTAGACCCCCTGTCTGGTCTGTAGACCCCCTGTCTAGTTAGTAGACCCCCTGTCTAGTCTGTAGACCCCCTGTCTAGTTAGTAGACCCCCTGTCTAGTTAGTAGACCCCCTGTCTAGTCAGTAGACCCCCTGTCTAGTCTGTAGACCCCCTGTCTAGTTAGTAGACCCCCTGTCTGGTCAGTAGACCCCCTGTCTAGTTAGTAGACCCCCTGTCTAGTCTGTAGACCCCCTGTCTAGTTAGTAGACCCCCTGTCTAGTCTGTAGACCCCCTGTCTAGTCAGTAGACCCCCTGTCTAGTTAGTAGACCCCCTGTCTAGTCTGTAGACCCCCTGTCTAGTCTGTAGACCCCCTGTCTAGTCAGTAGACCCCCTGTCTGGTCAGTAGACCCCCTGTCTAGTTAGTAGACCCCCTGTCTAGTTAGTAGACCCCCTGTCTAGTCAGTAGACCCCCTGTCTAGTCAGCAGACCTCCTGTCTAGTTAGTAGACCCCCTGTCTAGTCAGTAGACCCCCTGTCTAGTTAGTAGACCCCCTGTCTAGTCAGCAGACCCCCTGTCTAGTCTGTAGACCCCCTGTCTAGTTAGTAGACCCCCTGTCTGGTCTGTAGACCCCCTGTCTAGTCTGTAGACCCCCTGTCTAGATAGTAGACCCCCTGTCTGGTCAGTAGACCCCCTGTCTAGTTAGTAGACCCCCTGTCTAGTCTGTAGACCCCCTGTCTAGTTAGTAGACCCCCTGTCTAGTCTGTAGACCCCCTGTCTAGTAAGTAGACCCCCTGTCTGGTCAGTAGACCCCCTGTCTAGTTAGTAGACCCCCTGTCTGGTCTGTAGACCCCCTGTCTAGTTAGTAGACCCCCTGTCTAGTCTGTAGACCCCCTGTCTAGTTAGTAGACCCCCTGTCTAGTCTGTAGACCCCCTGTCTAGTCTGCAGACCCCCTGTCTGGTCAGTAGACCCCCTGTCTAGTTAGTAGACCCCCTGTCTAGTTAGTAGACCCCCTGTCTAGTCAGCAGACCTCCTGTCTAGTTAGTAGACCCCCTGTCTAGTCAGTAGACCCCCTGTCTAGTTAGTAGACCCCCTGTCTAGTCAGTAGACCCCCTGTCTAGTCAGCAGACCCCCTGTCTAGTCTGTAGACCCCCTGTCTAGTTAGTAGACCCCCTGTCTAGTCAGTAGACCCCCTGTCTAGTTAGTAGACCCCCTGTCTAGTCTGTAGACCCCCTGTCTAGTCAGTAGACCCCCTGTCTAGTCAGTAGACCCCCTGTCTGGTTAGCAGACCCCCTGTCTAGTCAGTAGACCCCCTGTCTAGTCTGTAGACCCCCTGTCTGGTTAGCAGACCCCCAGTCTAGTTAGTAGACCCCCTGTCTAGTTAGTAGACCCCCTGTCTAGTTAGTAGACCCCCTGTCTAGTCAGCAGACCCCCTGTCTAGTCTGTAGACCCCCTGTCTAGTTAGTAGACCCCCTGTCTAGTCTGTAGACCCCCTGTCTAGTCTGTAGACCCCCTGTCTAGTTAGTAGACCCCCTGTCTAGTCAGTAGACCCCCTGTCTAGTTAGTAGACCCCCTGTCTAGTCAGTAGACCCCCTGTCTAGTCTGTAGACCCCCTGTCTAGTTAGTAGACCCCCTGTCTAGTTAGTAGACCCCCTGTCTAGTCTGTAGACCCCCTGTCTAGTTAGTAGACCCCCTGTCTAGTCTGTAGACCCCCTGTCTGGTCTGTAGACCCCCTGTCTAGTCTGTAGACCCCCTGTCTAGTTAGTAGACCCCCTGTCTAGTCAGTAGACCCCCTGTCTAGTTAGTAGACCCCCTGTCTAGTCAGTAGACCCCCTGTCTAGTCTGTAGACCCCCTGTCTAGTTAGTAGACCCCCTGTCTAGTCAGTAGACCCCCTGTCTAGTCTGTAGACCCCCTGTCTAGTCAGTAGACCCCCTGTCTAGTCTGTAGACCCCCTGTCTAGTTAGTAGACCCCCTGTCTAGTCAGTAGACCCCCTGTCTAGTTAGTAGACCCCCTGTCTAGTCAGTAGACCCCCTGTCTAGTCTGTAGACCCCCTGTCTAGTTAGTAGACCCCCTGTCTAGTCTGTAGACCCCCTGTCTAGTTAGTAGACCCCCTGTCTAGTTAGTAGACCCCCTGTCTAGTCTGTAGACCCTGTCTAGTTAGTAGACCCCCTGTCTAGTCTGTAGACCCCCTGTCTAGTTAGTAGACCCCCTGTCTAGTTAGTAGACCCCCTGTCTAGTCAGTAGACCCCCTGTCTAGTCAGTAGACCCCCTGTCTAGTCTGTAGACCCCCTGTCTAGTTAGTAGACCCCCTGTCTAGTCTGTAGACCCCCTGTCTAGTTAGTAGACCCCCTGTCTAGTCTGTAGACCCCCTGTCTAGTCAGTAGACCCCCTGTCTAGTTAGTAGACCCCCTGTCTAGTCTGTAGACCCCCTGTCTAGTCTGTAGACCCCCTGTCTGGTCTGTAGACCCCCTGTCTAGTTAGTAGACCCCCTGTCTAGTCTGTAGACCCCCTGTCTAGTTAGTAGACCCCCTGTCTAGTTAGTAGACCCCCTGTCTAGTCAGTAGACCCCCTGTCTAGTCTGTAGACCCCCTGTCTAGTTAGTAGACCCCCTGTCTGGTCAGTAGACCCCCTGTCTAGTTAGTAGACCCCCTGTCTAGTCTGTAGACCCCCTGTCTAGTTAGTAGACCCCCTGTCTAGTCTGTAGACCCCCTGTCTAGTCAGTAGACCCCCTGTCTAGTTAGTAGACCCCCTGTCTAGTCTGTAGACCCCCTGTCTAGTTAGTAGACCCCCTGTCTAGTCTGTAGACCCCCTGTCTAGTAAGTAGACCCCCTGTCTGGTCAGTAGACCCCCTGTCTAGTTAGTAGACCCCCTGTCTGGTCTGTAGACCCCCTGTCTAGTTAGTAGACCCCCTGTCTAGTCTGTAGACCCCCTGTCTAGTTAGTAGACCCCCTGTCTAGTCTGTAGACCCCCTGTCTAGTCTGCAGACCCCCTGTCTGGTCAGTAGACCCCCTGTCTAGTTAGTAGACCCCCTGTCTAGTTAGTAGACCCCCTGTCTAGTCAGCAGACCTCCTGTCTAGTTAGTAGACCCCCTGTCTAGTCAGTAGACCCCCTGTCTAGTTAGTAGACCCCCTGTCTAGTCAGTAGACCCCCTGTCTAGTCAGCAGACCCCCTGTCTAGTCTGTAGACCCCCTGTCTAGTTAGTAGACCCCCTGTCTAGTCAGTAGACCCCCTGTCTAGTTAGTAGACCCCCTGTCTAGTCTGTAGACCCCCTGTCTAGTCAGTAGACCCCCTGTCTAGTCAGTAGACCCCCTGTCTGGTTAGCAGACCCCCTGTCTAGTCAGTAGACCCCCTGTCTAGTCTGTAGACCCCCTGTCTGGTTAGCAGACCCCCAGTCTAGTTAGTAGACCCCCTGTCTAGTTAGTAGACCCCCTGTCTAGTTAGTAGACCCCCTGTCTAGTCAGCAGACCCCCTGTCTAGTCTGTAGACCCCCTGTCTAGTTAGTAGACCCCCTGTCTAGTCTGTAGACCCCCTGTCTAGTCTGTAGACCCCCTGTCTAGTTAGTAGACCCCCTGTCTAGTCAGTAGACCCCCTGTCTAGTTAGTAGACCCCCTGTCTAGTCAGTAGACCCCCTGTCTAGTCTGTAGACCCCCTGTCTAGTTAGTAGACCCCCTGTCTAGTTAGTAGACCCCCTGTCTAGTCTGTAGACCCCCTGTCTAGTTAGTAGACCCCCTGTCTAGTCTGTAGACCCCCTGTCTGGTCTGTAGACCCCCTGTCTAGTCTGTAGACCCCCTGTCTAGTTAGTAGACCCCCTGTCTAGTCAGTAGACCCCCTGTCTAGTTAGTAGACCCCCTGTCTAGTCAGTAGACCCCCTGTCTAGTCTGTAGACCCCCTGTCTAGTTAGTAGACCCCCTGTCTAGTCAGTAGACCCCCTGTCTAGTCTGTAGACCCCCTGTCTAGTCAGTAGACCCCCTGTCTAGTCTGTAGACCCCCTGTCTAGTTAGTAGACCCCCTGTCTAGTCAGTAGACCCCCTGTCTAGTTAGTAGACCCCCTGTCTAGTCAGTAGACCCCCTGTCTAGTCTGTAGACCCCCTGTCTAGTTAGTAGACCCCCTGTCTAGTCTGTAGACCCCCTGTCTAGTTAGTAGACCCCCTGTCTAGTTAGTAGACCCCCTGTCTAGTCTGTAGACCCTGTCTAGTTAGTAGACCCCCTGTCTAGTCTGTAGACCCCCTGTCTAGTTAGTAGACCCCCTGTCTAGTTAGTAGACCCCCTGTCTAGTCAGTAGACCCCCTGTCTAGTCAGTAGACCCCCTGTCTAGTCTGTAGACCCCCTGTCTAGTTAGTAGACCCCCTGTCTAGTCTGTAGACCCCCTGTCTAGTTAGTAGACCCCCTGTCTAGTCTGTAGACCCCCTGTCTAGTCAGTAGACCCCCTGTCTAGTTAGTAGACCCCCTGTCTAGTCTGTAGACCCCCTGTCTAGTCTGTAGACCCCCTGTCTGGTCTGTAGACCCCCTGTCTAGTTAGTAGACCCCCTGTCTAGTCTGTAGACCCCCTGTCTAGTTAGTAGACCCCCTGTCTAGTTAGTAGACCCCCTGTCTAGTCAGTAGACCCCCTGTCTAGTCTGTAGACCCCCTGTCTAGTTAGTAGACCCCCTGTCTGGTCAGTAGACCCCCTGTCTAGTTAGTAGACCCCCTGTCTAGTCTGTAGACCCCCTGTCTAGTTAGTAGACCCCCTGTCTAGTCTGTAGACCCCCTGTCTAGTCAGTAGACCCCCTGTCTAGTTAGTAGACCCCCTGTCTAGTCTGTAGACCC
Organism: Borostomias antarcticus; assembly: GCF_949987555.1. Taxonomy (NCBI): domain Eukaryota; kingdom Metazoa; phylum Chordata; class Actinopteri; order Stomiiformes; family Stomiidae; genus Borostomias; species Borostomias antarcticus. The sequence goes on from NW_028175498.1 coordinate 44,787, forward strand.
CCTGTCTAGTCTGTAGACCCCCTGTCTAGTCAGTAGACCTCCTGCTGAGCCTACTGTGGGTTTCTGTTCATTAAAGATGATGGGATCTCACTGGTATGAGGTAAGCTCAAGGACAGCTCTTTTTTCTTCTCTCTCTCTTTCTCTCTCACACACTCACACTCCATAACACACACACACACACACAGACACACACACCATAACAAAGAGAATGGAACATTGTTTTCACCCGCTCCCTCTCGATACCCCTTGCAAATCAAATCTCCAGAAAGAACGGCAGAACTTATTTGATCCAACATGGCACCCTTTCCTTCTCTCTCAGCGCGAAAGCAATTTTTGATATCAGCTGTGGGAACAGAGCTACTCATCCATGCGTACAGAACACAGTCTCCACAGCCAGGGGAAGAGTACACAGTACCACCAAGGTCAGCAGAAAGACCTCCGGCAGCATAACAACAGCTCGGCAGCAGTGAGAATGTTTTATCGGCTGTGGAAGTTCCAGCTGGGCTGTTCAGTGAACCTTTCTGTTGCTACGTCTTGTTAGCATAGCGAGGGAGGAAGCTAGCAGCGTGACTAGATATGCCTCTCAGAGCAAAATCCACTACATCCTATAAGTCATTCTATTCACTTAGTTAGAGAACATTTTCTCTTGATGCTCTTCAGGCCTTCCTTAAACCTGTGGACTGAAATTATTATTTTCTTTGGCGACGAAAAGAAGAAGCAAAAATGTGCCGCTAAAACTTGCCTCTAGTTCTAATATGTAGATAAGGACTTTTAGAGGAAGAGAGAGGAGAGAGATGTGTGTGTGTGTGTGTGTGTGTGTGTGTGTGTGTGTGTGTGTGTGTGTGTGTGTGTGTGTGTGTGTGTGTGTGTGTGGGGGGGGGGGGGGGGTAGAAGGTTTTGTGTAGCGAACACAACCGAATTGAAAGAGAGGAGAAAAAGTCTGGCGGCAAAGGAAATTGTGAGAGCGACCCGTAGGAGACCTGTTGGGAGTATTTCAGTGCAAGCGTGTGTGTAGAGCGAGAAAGCAGAACAAAGCGTGTGTGTAGAGAGAGAAAGCAGAACAAAGCGTGTGTGTAGAGAGAGAAAGCAGAACAAAGCGTGTGTGTAGAGAGAGAAAGCAGAACAAAGCGTGTGTAGAGGAGAAAGCAAAACAAAGCGTGTGTGTAGAGAGAGAAAGCAGAACAAAGCGTGTGTGTAGAGAGAGAAAGCAGAACAAAGCGTGTGTGTAGAGAGAGAAAGCAGAACAAAGCGTGTGTGTAGAGAGAGAAAGCAGAACAAAGCGTGTGTGTAGAGAGAGAAAGCAGAACAAAGCGTGTGTGTAGAGAGAGAAAGCAGAACAAAGCGTGTGTGTAGAGGAGAAAGAGGAACAAAGCGTGTGTGTAGAGAGAGAAAGCAGAACAAAGCGTGTGTGTAGAGAGAGAAAGCAGAACAAAGCGTGTGTGTAGAGAGAAAGCAGAACAAAGCGTGTGTGTAGAGAGAGAAAGCAGAACAAAGCGTGTGTGTAGAGAGAAAGCAGAACAAAGCGTGTGTGTAGAGAGAGAAAGCAGAACAAAGCATGTGTGTAGAGAGAGAAAGAGGAACAAAGCGTGTGTGTAGAGAGAGAAAGCAGAACAAAGCGTGTGTGTAGAGAGAGAAAGCAGAACAAAGCGTGTGTGTAGAGAGAAAGCAGAACAAAGCGTGTGTGTAGAGAGAGAAAGCAGAATAAAGCGTGTGTGTAGAGAGAGAAAGCAGAACAAAGCGTGTGTGTAGAGAGAGAAAGCAGAACAAAGCGTGTGTGTAGAGAGAGAAAACAGAACAAAGCGTGTGTGTAGAGAGAAAACAGAACAAAGCGTGTGTGTAGAGAGAGAAAACAGAACAAAGCGTGTGTGTAGAGAGAAAACAGAACAAAGCGTGTGTGTAGAGAGAGAAAACAGAACAAAGCGTGTGTGTAGAGAGAGAAAGCAGAACAAAGCGTGTGTGTAGAGAGAGAAAGCAGAACAAAGCGTGTGTGTAGAGAGAGAAAGCAGAACAAAGCGTGTGTGTAGAGAGAGAAAGCAGAAAAAAGTTTTGAGAAAAGGCATGAACTCATTTGAAAGCGTGAGTAAAGTACTGAGAGAACACAGGAAGGATTTTGCGTGCTCTTGAATTAAAATATTGTGCTCTCGAATTTAAAATCTCTTGCTCTCGATTATAAACTGCGCTCTCCAATTAAAATACAGTGCTTTTGAATTTTGACAGGATAATAACCCCATAGGTCCATGCATTTCCTCCATCTCATGTGAATGTTACAGCTCTAGAAAGCCTCTCCAAACGCATCAAGAGGGACTGAAGAGCTCTGGGCCCAAGCCTCAGAACGGGCTGGCCTCCACTCAGAAGCACTAAGCATGCCTGGGTTCTGTCCACTGGGCCTGAGCACACACAGAGACACTGGGACCTGGTCCAGCTGCTGTGTGTCCTCATGCTCAAGGTTGTCCACACAGAGACACTGGGACCTGGTCCAGCTGCTGTGTGTCCTCATGCTCAAGGTTGTCCACACAGAGACACTGGGACCTGGTCCAGCTGCTGCGTGTCCTCATGCTCAAGGTTGTCCACACAGAGACACTGGGACCTGGTCCAGCTGCTGTGTGTCCTCATGCTCAAGGTTGTCCACACTTTGGCTGGACTGGCTTCGCCCGTCCTTGTCTGTCGTCCTGACGATGAGGGATTCCTCTGGTGAGAGGCCAACGTTTTCCTGTCAGTCCAGTTGATCCTCTCTCAGAACACGGGTCAGTCCAGCCGATCCTCTCTCAGAACACGGGTCAGTCCAGCCGATCCTCTCTCAGAACACGGGTCAGTCCAGCTGATCCTCTCTCAGACCACGGGTCAGTCCAGCTGATCCTCTCTCAGAACACGGGTCAGTCCAGCTGATCCTCTCTCAGACCACGGGTCAGTCCAGCTGATCCTCTCTCAGAACACGGGTCAGTCCAGTTGATCCTCTCTCAGAACACGGGTCAGTCCAGTTGATCCTCTCCCAGAACACGGGTCAGTCCAGCTGATCCTCTCTCAGAACACGGGTCAGTCCAGCTGATCCTCTCTCAGAACACGGGTCAGTCCAGCCGATCCTCTCTCAGAACACGGGTCAGTCCAGTTGATCCTCTCTCAGAACACGGGTCAGTCCAGCTGATCCTCTCTCAGAACACGGGTCAGTCCAGCCGATCCTCTCTCAGAACACGGGTCAGTCCAGCCGATCCTATCTCAGAACACGGGTCAGTGGAGCTGATCCTCTCTCAGAACACAGGTCAGTCCAGCCGATCCTCTCTCAGAACACGGGTCAGTCCAGCCGATCCTCTCTCAGAACACAGGTCAGTCCAGCCGATCCTCTCTCAGAACACAGGTCAGTCCAGCCGATCCTCTCTCAGAACACAGGTCAGTCCAGCTGATCCTCTCTCAGAACACGGGTCAGTCCAGCCGATCCTCTCTCAGAACACGGGTCAGTCCAGCTGATCCTCTCTCAGAACACGGGTCAGTCCAGCTGAGACTCTCTCAGAACACGGGTCAGTCCAGCTGATCCTCTCTCAGAACACGGGTCAGTCCAGCTGATCCTCTCCCAGAACACGGGTCATCGGCAGTATCAGAACCAGATCACGCGCTGGGCGAGGCGGGTCTGGGCGCTGGCTGCCTAGCTCCACATGGGGGCGGTTCTGTCTACATGGGGGCGGTTCTGTCTACATGGGGGCGGTCCTGTCTACATCACGTTAAAATCACGTTTCATTCATAAAAACCATAGACATTTAAAAAATAAAAAACATGTTTTTCCTTCTTTTTTTTCTAACCATCCCTCCGCGCCTCCCCTGAATTTCTTTGAGGCCCCCCAAGGGAGGCCCCCCTCACAGTTTGGGAATGCCTGCTCTACACTCACACTGAGCACTAGATGACGCTCTTAGTCACTTGTGTAGAAAGGAGATGCCCTTGTGAGTTCTGGTGAGTAGTAGCACACTGACTACCTACGTTAAATGTAATTACTGTAAGTCACTTTGGATAAAAGCGTCTGCTAAATGACTGTAATATAAATGTCATGGAGGGATGATGTCGTCTGTCCGCGGGTACTTTGGGCAGAGACTGCCTCATCGTGTTGTCATGGAGACGGTTGGGGAGAGGAGGGGGGGGGGGGCTGGTCAGGATAACAGCCCCCAGAAATACAGGCTGTTCTCACCCCCCCCAGGAACATGATCTATGTGATGACCCAAAGGAACACGAGAACCCACTCTCTCCGTCTCTCTCTCTCTCTCCCTCCATCTTTCTGTCTCTTTCTATCTCTCCCTCCATCTATCTGTCTCTCTTTATCTCTCTCTCCCTCCATCTCTCTCTGTCTTTTTCTATCTCTCCCTCCATCTATCTGTCTCTCTTTATCTCTCTCTCTCCCTCCATCTATCTGTCTCTCTTTATCTCTCTCTCCCTCCATCTTTCTGTCTCTTTCTATCTCTCCCTCCATCTATCTGTCTCTCTTTATCTCTCTCTCCCTCCATCTCTCTCTGTCTTTTTCTATCTCTCCCTCCATCTATCTGTCTCTCTTTATCTCTCTCTCCCTCCATCTCTCTCTGTCTTTTTCTATCTCTCCCTCCATCTATCTGTCTCCTCTTATCTCTCTCTCCCTCCATCTATCTGTCTCTCTTTATCTCTCTCTCCCTCCATCTTTCTGTCTCTTTCTATCTCTCCTCCATCTATCTGTCTCTCTTTATCTCTCTCTCCCTCCATCTCTCTCTGTCTTTTTCTATCTCTCCCTCCATCTATCTGTCTCTCTTTATCTCTCTCTCTCCCTCCATCTATATTTCTCTCTATTTCTCTCTCTCCCTCCATCTCTCTCTGTCTCTTTCTCCTTCCATCTATCTGTCTCTCTTTATCTCTCTCTCCCTCCATCTATCTGTCTCTCTTTATCTCTCTCTCCCTCCATCTATCTGTCTCTCTTTATCTCTCTCTCCCTCCATCTCTCTCTCTTTCCCTCGTTTCTATTTCTCCCCCTCCATCCTGCCTCCGGTGCTCTCGTCCCCGTTCTCTTCCGCTCCGCCGGTCGGGTCATCTCTGGTCACTCCGTCCTGAAGTGAGGTCACTGACCGGACGACCCCGTTCCATTACTGTGAAGGATTGACCTGGCGACACACACACACACACACACACACACACACACACACACACACACACACACACACACACACACACACACAGGCTCACTACCATTTACACACACACACACACTCACACACACTCACCACACACACACACACACACACAGGCCCACTTCCATTTACACACACACACACACACACACAGGCCCACTTCCATTTACACACACACACACACACACACACACACACACTCACTCAGTCAGTGTGCGGTTTGGGAAATGCAGCCCTGCTGAGTTAATAAACGTGCATTGATTTTCCCTGTTTCCAGCAGCAGTCTGTCAGGCTGAGCCTGTTTCTACTATGAGATACTGATCCTGCAGCATTCAAGCATTCAGACACCA
>NW_028175497.1:0-11141 GCF_949987555.1 Borostomias antarcticus
CCTGGTTGTGCGACAGTCACATTTCTCTCTTTTCTTCTTCACCCTTTTCACCTCTCTCTCTCTCGCTCTCTCCTTCCTCTGCTCCTCTCCCCCTTTCCCCCTCTCCCACCTCCCTCTCCTCCTCTTCTCCTTCTCTCCTTCTCTCCTCCTCTCCCCTTCTCCTTCTCTCCTCCTCTCCCCCTCTCCTCCTCTCCCCCTCTCCCCCTCTCCTTCTCTCCCCCTCTCCCCTTCTCCTTCTCTCCTCCTCTCCCCCTCTCCTTCTCTCCTACTTTCCCCCTCTCCCCCTCTCCTTCTCTCCTCCTCTCCCCCTCTCCTTCTCTCCCCCTCTCCTCCTCTCCCCCTCTCCCGCCTCCCCCTCTCCTCCCGGAAACTCGTTATTCTGATCACAGCTGAGAGACGGGGCTCAAACATGCAGGTGCGCACACACACACACACACACACACATCCCGTACACACACACATACACACACACACACACACATCCCGTACACACACACATGGCCTTTCCCATTACTTTGCTGAGAGCCTGCTGTGCACACCTTTCTCTCTCTCTCTCTTTCTGCATCGCTCCTCATTCTCTCCCCACCCCCACCCCCCTCCTCTTCCTCCTCCCCCCCTCCTCCTCCTCCTCGTCCTCCCCCCCCTCTAGCCTCATTTCAGGTCGGATGTTGTGCCGTGAGCTCGGCTAACGTTTATTAAGTAGGATGGCTGAAGGTGGCCCCGGGGCCCGAACATGAGTTTACCTCTACACACATAGACGCACACACACACACACACACACACACACACACACACACACACACACACACACACACACACACATACACACATATATACTCTCTCTATTAGACACACACACATAGACGCACACACACACACACACTTATATACTCTCTCTATTAGACACACACAAATAGACGCACACACACACACACACACACACACACACACATATATACTCTCTCTATTAGACACACACACATAGACGCACACACACACACACACACACACACATGCACGCACACACATACATACACACAAACCCACACTCTATTATACACACACACCCACCCACACACACACACACACACACACCCACACCCACACACACACACACACACACACACACACACACACACACACACACATACTTCCACTTCACTGAACGCACCCAATGAAATATGAGTTGCCAAAATAAGGCAACATCATACCTTAGCGATTACCGTCTCGTTCTGAGTGTGTGTGTGTGTGTGTGTGTGTGTGTGCGTGTCTTCGTCTAGGCCTCCGCGTCTGGAGCCAAGGCACGTCGATAGCGCAATAATTCCGTCCATATCGGATATTCCCCCGCGGGCCGCTCCGACGCAGCGCCCGCCGTCTGAGAAAGAGACGCCCTAATTGCCGGCATTTCCCCGAGAAGTATGGAGGAATTGTGCTCGTCTCCGATCACGCGGTCGTCTCCCGAGGCGCGTCTGACACAGACGCTCGACCGGGCCGCGCGGAGACACGGCGGGGGGACAAAGGCGAGACGGGACGAGGAGACAGGACGAGGCTCGGAGATAAAAAAAAAAAAAAAAAAAGAAAGAAAAAAAGGCCAGACTGATGAAAATGAATGAGGGTTTCTTTTGTTCGGCGTTTTACTCTTTTCTACCCCCCCCCCTCCCCCCTCCGTTTTCGACTGTGACCTTGGCCCGGAACGATCCGTCTATCGTTTCCACATGGCAGAGGTGTGAGAAGCGCTACGTGGCCCCGCCGCTCCTCCGAGCCAAAAATATGTCCGTCTCGTTCCTTCCATCCAGGCCTCCCACGATCCTCCTGGCGGGGAGAATATCCAGGAAGGAGCTCAAAGGGAAGCCAAGGCTGACCCTAAAACAGCTCCCATCTCCTTCTAAGGCGTTTCCCCCCGGCGTGTCTGACAGCCCTAAAAAGGCGCTGGTATGAAACGCAGCGCGGCCGCGAACCTCTGCGCCTGCCAAGAAGCCGATGGGCTCCGGGGTTATTAGGGTCGGACGGGGTTCAAGGGTCGCTCGTCTGCTCCCGACGGCACGCCGCTCCGCCATCACCCCGAGGGCTCTCTCTCACCCTCGCCATCCTCCCTCCTTCCATCCCTTCCCTCTCCATCACCCTCACCATCCTCCCTCCCTCCCTCCCTCCATTCCTCCCCCCCTTCCATCTCCATCACCCCGAGGACTCTCTCACCCTCACCATCCTCCCTCTCCCTCCCTCCCTCCCTCCCTCTCCTCCAAAACACGACCCCCGAGCAAAGTCTGGTCTCATTTCATTAGCCTCATCCCCCTCTTTGTTATTCTCTTTTTTTCCTCCCTCGTTCTCCTTCTCTCTCTCTTTTTTTGATTTGTTCCACACAACAACCTTTTTTTTTGGGGGGGGGGGGGGCATAAAATAATACTGTGTGAATTAACGTCTGGACAGCTGCTAGCCGAGCGTATTCTGGTTTCCAGGGGAAGTTCTGATTATAAGTGATTTGTTTTGTGGTGTTTTCTGTTGTGTTTTGTGTTGCTTTCCGTTTTGTTTTGTCGTCGTTTAGAGGCGAGGACAGGAGAACAAAAAGGGGGCTGTCGTTACTCCTCTTAAAGCCCAGACACTGAAGACTACCGTGAGAGGCAAGGTCAGACAAGAGGTGTGCGTGAGTGTGTGTGTGTGTGTGTGTGCGCGCGCGTGTGTGTGTGTGTGTGTGTGTGTCTTGGTCATGATAGTTTGGCGCCAATCCATAATTGGCCACAGTAACCTAATTTCATCCTTTATGGGGTCAAATTCTTCACACGCCCACATGCATGCACACAGGCGCGCACACACACACACACACACACACACTGGAGAACCACGTAAATGTGTGGGAGAAGAGTCTTTGTGGAATGTGTGAAACATGGGCAGTTTAACAAATACAACAAATACAACCTCCTTCATGGTGTCCAATTCTCCACACGCCCACATGCATGCACACAGGCACACACACACACACACACACACACACACACACACACACACACACACACACACACACACACACCTGAACTTGGACACCAGAGGGTCAAAAATGCACTTTAACACCCACTTTTCTTTAAAATGTCCTAAAGCCTCAGGCTACCTACCAACAATGAAAGAGTCAAACTCACACAAGACACTGACGGCTTAAAAGACACAACTACCCATTTATTCATGAGCTTTGACATATTGTCATATGAGACCCTCTATGTAATACGAGGTATGCATTACCCAGTGACACACATTGGCTCTTTCCGTGTATGCGTGTGTGTGTGAGTGTGTATACGTGCGCACACACACATAATGTCTCACATAATGTCTCCATCTCTCTCTCTTTCACACACACACACACAAACACACAAACGTCTCAAACATCATCTCTCGCTCTCACACACACACACACACACACACACACATAACGTCTCACACACCATCTCTCAAACATCATCTCTCTCACACACACACACAGTCTTGCTCTCTAATCATCTGACAACAAGGAAGCCATTGTACTCGGTTATGACTTTCCCTAAGCCAGCCTGACAGGGGGGGGGCGCGGGGGGGGGGGGGCTGGCCGGGGGATCAAACCCTGGCTCTAACACACGGGACGGGACAGAGAGATCACAATCCCAACATGTGGTGAGGGGATGCTATAGTCAGCTGAGGCCATGGCGGCACACACACACACACACACAGACACCAGCACACACACACACGCACGCACGCAATCACATGCACCCGAGCGACCGCACCCCTGAGCCAGAAGAACAGACCGGGTATTGAGAGAGCCTGGGAACCGCTCCTGCGCCTCGGGTCCGTGCCAGAACCCCGCCAGACCCCCGCCAGACCCGCGCCAGACCCCCGCCAGACCCCCGCCAGACCCGCGCCAGACCCCCGCCAGACCCCCGCCAGACCCGCGCCAGACCCCCACCAGACCCGCGCCAGACCCCCACCAGACCCCACCAGACCCACGCCAGACCCCCACCACATCCCACCAGACCCCCGCCAGACCCGCGCCAGACCCCCGCCAGACCCGCGCCAGACCCCCACCAGACCCGCGCCAGACCCCCACCACATCCCACCAGACCCCCACCAGACCCCCGCCAGACCCCCGCCAGACCCCCACCAGACCCCCACCAGACCCCCACCAGACCCCCGCCAGACCCCCACCAGACCCCCACCACACCCCCACCAGACCCCACCAGACCCGCGCCAGACCCCCACCAGACCCCGCCAGACCCCCACCAGACCCCCGCCAGACCCCCACCAGACCCCCACCACACCCCCACCAGACCCCACCAGACCCGCGCCAGACCCCCACCACACCCCCACCAGACCCGCGCCAGACCCCCACAAGACCCCCACCAGACCCCCGCCAGACCCCCACCACACCCCCACCACACCCCCACCAGACCCCCACCACACCCCCACCACACCCCCACCAGACCCCCACCACACCCCCACCAGACCCCCACCACACCCCCACCAGACCCGCGCCAGACCCCCACCAGACCCGCGCCAGACCCCCGCCAGACCCCCGCCAGACCCCCACCAGACCCCCACCACACCCCCACCAGACCCCCACCAGACCCCCACCACACCCCCACCAGACCCCCACCACACCCCCACCAGACCCCCACCAGACCCCCACCACACCCCCACCAGACCTGCGCCAGACCCCCACCACACCCCCACCAGACCCCCGCCAGACCCGCGCCAGACCCCCACCAGACCCGCGCCAGACCCCCACCAGACCCCCGCCAGACCCCCACCAGACCCGCGCCAGACCCCCACCAGACCCGCGCCAGACCCCCACCAGACCCGCGCCAGACCCCCACCAGACCCGCGCCAGACCCGCGCCAGACCCCCACCAGACCCCCACCAGACCCCACCAGACCCCCACCACATCCCACCAGACCCCCACCAGACCCCCGCCAGACCCCCACCACATCCCACCAGACCCCCACCAGACCCCACCAGACCCCCACCAGACCCCACCAGACCCCACCAGACCCCCACCAGACCCGCGCCAGACCCCCACCAGACCCCACCAGACCCCACCAGACCCCCACCAGACCCGCGCCAGACCCCCACCAGACCCCCGCCAGACCCCCACCAGACCCGCGCCAGACCCCCACCAGACCCCACCAGACCCCACCAGACCCCCACCAGACCCCACCAGACCCCACCAGACCCCCGCCAGACCCCCACCAGACCCCCACCAGACCCCCACCAGACCCGCGCCAGACCCCCACCAGACCCCCACCAGACCCGCGCCAGACCCCACCAGCTCATAAACCACGTCCACGTTGGAAAAAGGAAACAGTACCATTGGCAAATACAGCACCCTGTTTGTTTAAAGTCTTTCTTTTCATGTAAAAAAAAAAAAGAGAAAGAAAAAATGTTTTATTTAAGCAACAAGAAGCCTCGAGTCATGAAAGTTTGAAATACAGTAGTTGCGGAAGGCATTAATGTTGGCTCACAGGACCATAAGAATAAGTCTTAAAGGAATGAAAAATGTTTATATTTTTTCCCCGAGAACATCTACTGTAATGAATCACCTAAAATAACCTTATATGAGACGTTTTATTATTAACAATGCGCCCATGCAGGTAATTTAGCATCTACTCTCTTCAAAATGAGATTTTGTGTCACAGTTGTACTTTAGGCGAGAGAGGCTCATTCTAATGAAACTTCTACATACCTTCGCACATAAAAAAAATGTTTGCAATTACTTTGACAAATTGAACATGGGTCAACATCAGAGTTTTTAATCAGGGCCAAGTTTAAAGTCTTCATTTAACTTTCTTCCTCTAAAAACCATTAAGGTTACGGGCAGATTGAAAGACAGTTTCAATTCAGAAGATTTTTTACTTTTTGTTATTGATACAGGCAGATTGAAGGACAGTTTGAATGCAGCTGATTTGTTATTATGTATTATTGTTAACTCGTATCTAGAGTTAAATCAACCTTCAAACTGTTTGGACCTCGAGGGTTTTTATTGGCCACACAGTGAGACACACGTGAGTGAAAGGCGACAGCACACACACACACACACACACACACACACACACACACACACACACACACACACACACACACACACACACACACACACACACACACACACACTTCACATCTTCAATGGTCACCTGTGGAAACTGTTCCCTGCGTTTCTCCCATCCTCCTCCAGGGGCAGCAAGGAGCAGTGGGCAGCCATTGTTCACGGCGTCCGGACACTAAGTGCTCAGTCCAGGTCCTGGTCAGGGACCGGACTGAAGAGCATCTGTTCTTCTGCATGTTTTTCACACTGGGTTCTTTGGTAGTAAACTCTTCTGAACACGGGAGAACACCTTCTTGCCGGTAGGTACTGCGCCACCGTGCCGCACGTGAGCGATTTTGGGGTGCAGTGTCGTGCTCAAGGACACTTGGGCACACTGCGGGGTGTTGGGATCGAACCGGGGACCTTGCGATCCCCAGCCGGCCGCTCTACCTCCAGAGCTACGTGCCGCTCAGAGAGTTTAATTCTGGCTAGTTTACTATCATCAAAGCTGGTTATGCATTGATAGCATTTGGCAGATGTCATTTCTAATTTCTTCTTTTTATTTAGAGGCTTCAAGCTTTCATTTTATGTAAAAGCTTGATGGATTTGTAATTAAAACCTTGTTAAACTTATTCAACTTTTTAAAAAAAAAAGTTGAAGAAGTTAAAGAAGCTGGTTTAGTTTACTTTACATCAAGGTTTTATAAATAAACGTTTTTATTATGTCAGGTAACATGAGAGAATGTGTGTGTGTGTGTGTGTCCATGTGTGCGTATGGTTGCATGTACTTCACCCACAAATCCTCCAGGATGTTTTTGAATGATTTTTCAAGATGCCCATCCACATCCATTGTATGACCAAAACGTTGGTAGAGCAATTATCAACTTTCTCGAAAGTGCTAGTTTTGTCAACGTTTTGATCTGAATCATTGTATATGATCATAAGTAACCTTAAAAAAGGGCTAAACATGCATTTTCCCTTTACTACTCCTTTAACTGTGAATTTCCATCTTCATCGTCATGTGTTCAGTGTTTGTGTTGGGCTGTGAGCCCGACACGCTGAATAAAGTTGTTTTAGATAAAGGCAAAGTTCACAGTCAAGTTCCTCAGACTCGGTAAGGGAGGGTCTAACTGTGTGTGCGTTAGCACCTGTGCGCAAATCCATATCCTTTGTTGTTGTTGTTGTTGCTGTTGTTGTTGTTGTTATGAGCAGTTTATTGATTTTTTCAAGCAAAAAAAAACCACTACAAACTACAAACTTGACTAACAATGACAACTAAAATGTTGCAATGAAAACCAGACAAGATGAAGAAAAATAAACAACAACAACAACAACAACAACAACGACAACAACAACAACGACAAAATCAGTACAATCATATACAATCATGTGGTTGTGTGTGTGTCAGTCTTTGCTGGTCAAAGTGTGTGTGTGTGTGTGTGTGTGTGTGTGTGTGTGTGTGTGTGTGTGTGTAGCGCGTGTTTGGGGGAGGGAAGTTGCGCGGCCCACAGATCAGGGGCCTCATTTATCATTGAGGTACGCCTTCTTTTACACGGTCTTTTTCGCGATTTCAGGCGTACGCCATTTGCCCCCCCCACATTGCGATTTATCAAGCCGAAAGGGCGGAAATTTAGTCGCCTTTCTCCGCGCTTTTGTAGGACACCTCTCAACTTGTCCTACCGATTTACACGGTGTTCTACGCCCTCTTTGAACACAGGGGGAACTGGCGACGCAGGTGGTGCGTCGGTGAATTACTATGTTTGACGGAGAGAATAAGAGCGACAGTTCATGAACGCACAAACATGTAGGCTAATAGCCCAATTCAGCACAAACATATATCGCAATGCAAGATTAGACGTGTCCTCTAACCGGCTCATTCATGCTCCGATATGGATTTGTTCCCCAAACTGAATCTATGCGCTGTCCCAAACCTTTCCGCGCTATATGTCACACACCTAATGCAGGCACTCCATCAAACGGCAATAATTGACCAATTAGATTGTCAGTAATATGTGATCATGTGGACCTGTTTGCTGTTTGGTAAGCATATAAATGACAGTCCTCCTGTGCGTAATGCGAGCCTAAATGAATCCGGCGCTACTCGGCCTATAGAACTCCAAAGAGGTGACGGCGATGGCGACTGCACCCACATAAGGGCACCATCAGTGAATGAATACGTCTATGTGAATCGCTAAAATGTGCACACTATAAATACCCAAATCATATGTGACATGCTCATCACAAGTGTAGTGGCACGGTGGCCTGGCTCCACGCATGACTCATTCATCCTGGCGCACAGCAGGGTAGGGGCTAGACTGGAGGCAGGCGCTGCGCGTGACGGCTGGCCTGTTGGTGTGTGCATAGCCAAGATACATATTCTTTGTCTTATTTACTTTAATCTTTATTAGCATTTTCCATCCATACAACGACAATACAATAAAACATAAAAACTTACAATAACAGCTTATGGGTACTTCCATCCATGCAGCTTTTTTTTCTTACTCAAATATGACAATTTTAATATTAGTGGTATCATCACACTTCCTTCTATAATCCATCCATTTTTCCCATCTCCCTTCAAACTTTCCTTCATGCATCCTCAATGCATGCGTGAACCTCTCCCTAACATACATCTCCTCCACAACACCCAGCCACTGCTCCTTGGTTGGGCGTTCCACCTTATACCAAGCCCTCGTTATTGTCTTTTTACTAGCAACCAATAGTACTTTCACTAGGTATCTGTCCCCTCCTTGTACATCATCCCGTGTTATGTTTGCCAAGATATATATTCAAAGCTGATAAGAAGGTGGAGGTCGTGGCGCTGGATGTAGAGGCTACAACTCGCGGGGGCACGACCGTCAGGTCAAGGACCACTGCAGACTCCCCCTCCTCTGAGTCCGACCCCACGTCAGAGTCTGGAGAAACAATTTCAATCATTTTCTTTGAGTTTGTCTGTGAACTTGATTATGCATTAAACATTTCATTGTGCAGCCATATTCATTTGATATGTTTTTCTGTTGGCAGTCAAATAAATGCTGTGATTTACCGGGTGATTTAGATGAGTCTTAATTTCCCAGAGGGGAAAATGTTTAATGTGTTCTAACATTATGAAGTGGTCATCTGCGTTATTGTTCCCTGTTTTTGGTCCTAATTTAATCATAGCCTACCACAGAATGTTTGCTTTCCTCACAGCCACATGTTACAGTATGTCCGTGTATGCCAAATCCTAGATGCACAAAACGTAGCTAAAGTAGGCTACTAAGCTGTAGGAGCAAACAGACAAAGGTAGGCTATTAATACCTTCCGAAGAGGATTGTCTTCCTCGCGTGGACCTCACCAACTAGCACATGCACCTCCGTCTCCGAGAAGTTCCTCTTCTTAGCTCTTCGTTCCATGTTTCATTGTCCCGCCTGGGTGCTCCACGCTACCTTTTTAAGCCGGTTCCTTCCGGGAAACCACGTTTGGCCACTCATGGTTTTGACCATATATGGTTGGATTAGGGCGTGGCGAGGGCGGAACACGGGGCGCGTGCGCGTACGCTCTCTTCCCCGCCAGTCTCGGATTTCTCGTGCAGAAAAGGGCGTACGACCTTTTTGATAGATCCGAAAAGCGTGTATATATTCTCGTCGTACGCTCGATTTCGCATTTTCCGCGTTTTCGTCGTACGCCCTCTTTTACACCGGAATTTACACGCTCTTTGATAAATGAGGCCCCCGGCCTCTGGAAAACCCAGTGAGCGACGAAATACAGACTCAGTTCACAAGGCAGTAAAGCAATTTCACAGCTTTTTGGCGGGTTAACCTGATCGGGGGAATGGCGGAGGGGGGGGGGGCATCATATGTGTGTGTAACGCTTTGTGAAGTGGACAGTTCTGTCCAACAGAAAGGTGTGTGTGTGTGTGTGTGTGTGTGTGTGTGTGTGTGTGTGTGTGTGTGTGTGTGGTGGGGGGTGGGGGTTCAAATCTTGGCCTGGTTCAGTTCCATCGCTTTCCCTTTTAGTGATGGCTGGTCGATAGCTGGCGGAGTCGCCGATGGCATTGATTGGCCGGCGCTCACAGTTGCCTGGTGACTCGGACATAATCAAGTCTTCTGATCGGTTCAAAGGGAGAACAATCGATGTCTCCCAATTTCAGAGGGCCGCCTTTCAAACGGTAAATATAGCGACTATATCTTATAGCACTTTTCTCCAAAGCACTTTACAATGGCCTCATTCCACCCACCCACGCAGTCACGCTCCGATGGTCACGCACTGATGGTCACGCACCGATGGTCACGCTCCGATGGTCACGCTCCGATGGTCACGCTCCGATGGTCACGCTCCGATGGTCACGCTCCGATGGTCACGCACCGATGGTCACGCTCCGATGGTCACGCACCGTGCGAGGTGCTCGTCAGGAGCGCTTTGGTGTTCAGCTTCTCGCCCAAGGACACTTCCACACGTGGACACAGGAGGAGGAGCCGGGATTTGAACCGCCGACCCTGCGGCCGTCGGACGAATCACCGCAAGGAGAGGATCTGGGGAACGCCAAACTGTTTCTCACACACACACACACACACACACACACACACACACACACACACACACACACACACATGTTTCTGGCCCGGCCGGCCGACTGACCGGCTGGAGCCCCTCGGCGTTCTCGGCGCGGCCAAACCTCCGTCGGCCCGGCGGACAGATGGCGGCTGACCGAGCCCCACCTCCCTGCCTCCCCGCCTCCCGGGCCGCTCTGACGAGGGGGAGGGGAGGGGGGGGGGGGGGTGCGCCGTGACCAGGGAGGGGGGCGTCGGCACCTTGGACAGCAGGACGGGGGTAGACACTTCGGGGAGAGGGAGGAGACAGGGATGAGAGCAAGGAGGGAAGGATGAGAGGAAGGAGGGAAGGATGATAGGAAGGAGGGAAGGATGATAGGAAGGAGGGAAGGATGAGAGGAAGGAGGGAGGGATTGGAGGAAGGAGGGAGGGATGAGAGGAAGGAGAGAGGGATGAGAGGAAGGAGAGAGGGATGAGAGGAAGTGGGAAGGGAGGGGGTGGTAAAGCAGACGGAGGAGAGGAGGGAGGAGAACGGGGGAAGGGGAAGAGGGGAGGGGAGGGAGAGAAGAG
>NW_028176837.1:0-17771 GCF_949987555.1 Borostomias antarcticus
GTTAGTGTAGCTTAACTAAAGCATAGCACTGAAGATGCTAAGATTGGGCCCTAGAAAGCCCCACTAACACAAAGGCTTGGTCCTAACTTTACTGTCAGCTCTAACCATACTTACACATGCAAGTCTCCACATCCCTGTGAGAATGCCCTCAATCCCCTGCCCGGGGACGAGGAGCCGGCATCAGGCACGCCCCGCAGCCCAAGACGCCTTGCTAAGCCACACCCCCAAGGGAACTCAGCAGTGATAGATATTAAGCCATAAGCGAAAGCTTGACTTAGTTAAGGTAAAAGCAGGGCCGGTAAAACTCGTGCCAGCCACCGCGGTTATACGAGAGGCCCAAGTTGACAGACACCGGCGTAAAGAGTGGTCAAGGGTAGAAACAACTAAAGCCGAACGTCCCCCTGGCTGTTATACGCACTCGGAGGAATGAAGCCCCACCACGAAAGTGGCTTTACACCCACCTGAACCCACGACAACTAAGAAACAAACTGGGATTAGATACCCCACTATGCTTAGCCGTAAACCCTGATATTAAAATACAACTAATATCCGCCAGGGGACTACAAGCGCCAGCTTGAAACCCAAAGGACTTGGCGGTACTTCAGACCCACCTAGAGGAGCCTGTTCTAGAACCGATAACCCCCGTTCAACCTCACCACCCCTTGTTTTCCCCGCCTATATACCGCCGTCGTCAGCTTACCCTGTAAAGGCCCCATAGTAAGCAAAATGGGCACAGCCCAGAACGTCAGGTCGAGGTGTAGCGCATGAGGTGGAAAGAAATGGGCTACATTTCCTAAAGTAGGACACCACAGACGATGCTATGAAACCTAGCACCCGAAGGTGGATTTAGCAGTAAGAAGAAAACAGAGAGTTTTTCTGAAGCCGGCTCTGAGATGCGTACACACCGCCCGTCACTCTCCCCAAACCCACACCTTCCAGTAACTAAAAAGACAACCGGACCAAGGGGAGGCAAGTCGTAACATGGTAAGTGTACTGGAAAGTGCACTTGGAATAACCGGAACGCAGCTAAGATAGTAAAGCATTTCACTTACACCGAAAAGACACCCGTGCAAGTCGGGTCGCTCTGAGCTGATCAGCTAGCCCAACACACCTAGGACACCACAACAACAGCCCCTGCCCTAACAAAACCTAATAAACCATAAACAAACCATTTTTCCACCCTAGTATGGGAGACAGAAAAGAAAATTTGAGCAACAGAGAAAGTACCGCAAGGGAAAGCTGAAAGAGAAATGAAACAACCCATTTAAGCCTAGAAAAACAGAGATTCAACCTCGTACCTTTTGCATCATGATTTAGCCAGCAAACTCAAGCAAAGAGAACTTTAGTCTGAGCCCCCGAAACTAGACGAGCTACTCCGAGACAGCCTATTTTAGGGCCAACCCGTCTCTGTGGCAAAAGAGTGGGACGAGCTCCGAGTAGAGGTGAAAAACCTACCGAGCCTAGTTATAGCTGGTTGCTTAGGAAATGAATAAAAGTTCAGCCTCCCGGATTCTCAAACCCCCAAAGTCCCACTGATTTTGACTACAGAAACCAGGAGAGTTAGTCAAAGGAGGTACAGCTCCTTTGAACCAGGACACAACCTTTTCAGGCGGTTAAGGATCATAGTAATCAAGGTAGACTGTTTTAGTGGGCCTAAAAGCAGCCACCTAAGTAGAAAGCGTTAAAGCTCAGACAGCTCAAAAACCTCTTATTCTGTTAAATAATCCGACCCCCTAAACCCTACTAAGCCATCCCATGCCCCCATGGAAGAGCCTATGCTAAAATTAGTAATAAGAGGGTACACCCCTCTCCCCGCACATGTGTAAGTCGGACCGGACCCCCCACCGACAAATAACGAACCCAAGCCAAGAGGGAACTTCGAGCCAAAACAATAACAAGAAAACCCCGAACATTACATCGTTAGCCCTACACAGGAGTGCCTAAAGGAAAGACCTAAAGGAAGAGAAGAAACTCGGCAAACATTAGCCTCGCCTGTTTACCAAAAACATCGCCTCTTGCTTAGCTTACATAAGAGGTCCCGCCTGCCCTGTGACCCTGGGTTTAACGGCCGCGGTATTTTGACCGTGCGAAGGTAGCGCAATCACTTGTCTTTTAAATGAAGACCTGTATGAATGGCACGACGAGGGCTCAACTGTCTCCTCTCCCCAGTCAATGAAATTGATCTTCCCGTGCAGAAGCGGGATTACCCCCATAAGACGAGAAGACCCTATGGAGCTTTAGACACCAGGCAGCCCACATTAAACAAACCTGTCCCGCCAGGAAGAAATTAGTGGCCCCTTTCCTGCTTGTCTTTGGTTGGGGCGACCGCGGAGGAAAAAATAGCCTCCATGAGGACTGAGAGTACTACTCTTACAGCCAAGACCCACTGCTCTAAGCAACAGAACTTCTGACCAAAAAGATCCGGCACACGCCGATCAACGAACCGAGTTACCCTAGGGATAACAGCGCAATCCTCTCCCAGAGTCCCTATCGACGAGGGGGTTTACGACCTCGATGTTGGATCAGGACATCCTAATGGTGCAGCCGCTATTAAGGGTTCGTTTGTTCAACGATTAAAGTCCTACGTGATCTGAGTTCAGACCGGAGTAATCCAGGTCAGTTTCTATCTATGAACTAGTCTTTCCTAGTACGAAAGGACCGGAAAGAAGGGGCCCATGCCAGAGGCACGCCCCTCCCCTCCCCACTGAAAACAACTAAAGCAGAAAGGGGGCACACCCAGGCATGCCTAAAAGAACGGCAAACTAAGGTGGCAGAGCCTGGTAATTGCGAAAGACCTAAGCCCTTTTCCCCAGAGGTTCAACTCCTCTCCTTAGTAATGATTGCCACCCTTCTTATCTACATCATTAACCCGCTGGCCTTTATCGTTCCCATTCTCTTAGCCGTTGCTTTTCTCACCCTCCTTGAACGCAAAGTCCTAGGCTACATACAACTCCGAAAAGGTCCTAACATTGTTGGCCCCTACGGCCTCCTCCAACCCATCGCAGACGGGGTTAAACTCTTTATTAAAGAACCAGTCCGACCCTCAACAGCATCCCCCTTCTTATTCTTAGCCACCCCAATACTAGCCCTCACCCTAGCCCTTATGCTCTGAACCCCTCTGCCCATGCCCTACCCAGTCGCTGACTTAAACCTGGGGGTCTTATTCATCCTGGCCCTCTCTAGCCTTGCGGTCTACTCAATCCTGGGCTCTGGCTGAGCCTCTAACTCAAAGTATGCACTAATCGGAGCCCTCCGAGCCGTAGCCCAAACCATCTCATATGAAGTTAGCCTAGGCCTAATTCTTCTAAGTGTCATTATTTTCACCGGCGGCTTTACCCTCCATACATTCAACGTAGTTCAAGAAAGCATCTGACTAATCCTGCCCGCCTGGCCCCTCGCTGCCATGTGATATATTTCTACCCTCGCCGAAACCAACCGAGCCCCCTTCGACCTTACTGAAGGAGAGTCAGAACTTGTTTCTGGCTTCAACGTAGAATACGCTGCCGGCCCCTTCGCCCTGTTTTTTCTAGCAGAATACGCCAACATCCTCCTCATGAACGCTCTCTCTGCCACCCTTTTCCTTGGCGCCTCCCACCTCCCCACACTACCAGAGCTCACTACCTTGAATCTAATGACAAAAGCTGCTCTTCTCTCTGTAGTCTTTCTCTGGGTCCGAGCCTCCTACCCGCGCTTCCGATATGACCAGCTAATGCACCTAATCTGAAAAAACTTCCTCCCCCTCACCCTCGCCCTAGTTCTCTGACACCTTGCCCTTCCCATCGCACTCGCAGGCCTGCCCCCACAACTTTAGACCGGAATCGTGCCTGAATGCCTAAGGACCACTTTGATAGAGTGACCCATGAGGGTTCAAGTCCCTCCGATTCCTTTAGAAGAAAGGGGCTTGAACCCATCCTCAAGAGATCAAAACTCTTGGTGCTTCCACTACACCACCTTCTAGTAAAGTCAGCTAAAGAAGCTTTTGGGCCCATACCCCAAATATGTTGGTTAGACCCCTTCCTTTACTAATGCACCCCCTCGTCATCACCTGCCTCCTATCTGCCCTAGGCCTAGGAACTGTCCTCACTTTCTCCAGCTCCCACTGACTCCTTGCATGAATAGGCCTAGAAGTCAACACCCTCGCCATCCTCCCTCTTATAGCCCAAAAACACCACCCCCGAGCAGTAGAAGCAACAACAAAGTATTTCCTCATCCAAGCCACTGCCGCTGCCATAATCATATTTGCCAGCTTAACCAACGCATGACTCACTGGTGAGTGAATAATTTCGCAACTCTCCCACCCTGCCTCTGTGACAATCGCAATACTTGCACTTGCCCTCAAAGTAGGCCTCGCACCCGCCCACTTTTGACTCCCCGAAGTCCTCCAAGGCCTAGACCTGACCACAGGACTAATTCTCTCCACATGACAAAAGCTAGCCCCCTTCGCTCTTATTGTTCAAATCGCCCCCTCCGTAGACTCCCGCCTCCTTATCACCTTGGGCCTTGCATCAACCTTTGTGGGAGGCTGGGGAGGGCTAAACCAAACACAACTGCGCAAAATCCTTGCCTATTCATCTATTGCTCACCTCGGATGAATAATCCTTATTGTACAATTTGCCCCCTCTATTGCCCTCCTTAACCTCTTTCTTTATATCACCATAACTTCAATAGCATTTTTAGCATTAAAAGCCTACGACTGTACTAACCTTAACGACCTCGCAACCTCTTGGGCCAAGTCCCCCACACTAGCAACAATGCTAACCCCCGTCCTCCTTTCCCTAGGAGGGCTCCCACCCCTCTCAGGCTTTATGCCCAAATGACTTGTTATTAATGAAATAGTAAAGCAGGGACTTCAACTACCCGCAACAGTGGCCGCCCTCTCCGCCCTCCTCAGCCTCTACTATTACCTCCGAGTCTGCTACGCCGTAACACTCACCTCTCCCCCCAACGTCCTAGTCAAGACCACCCCCTGACGACTTTACCCTTCCCAAAAACACCTCTTTCTAGCTCTCACCTCCGTTGTCGCCCTAGGCATTCTCCCTATTACCCCCGCCGTCCTAGCCTGATTTACATAGAGGCTTAGGATAGTACAAGACCAAGGGCCTTCAAAGCCCTAAGCGAGAGTGAAAATCTCCCAGCCCCTGATAAGACTTGCAGGACTCTATCCCACATCTTCTGAATGCAACCCAGACACTTTAATTAAGCTAAAGCCTTACTAGACGAGAAGGCCTTGATCCTACAAACTCTTAGTTAACAGCTAAGCGCTCTAACCAGCGAGCATTCATCTACCCTTCTCCCGCCGCCGGGGCGTCTACGGGAAAAGCCCCGGTAGGCGGTTAGGCCTACTTCTTCAGGTTTGCAATCTGACGTGGTCACACCACAAGGCTTGGTAAGGAGAGGACTCAAACCTCTGTTCATGGAGCTACAACCCACCGCTTAACCCTCAGCCACCCTACCTGTGGCAATTACACGCTGATTTTTTTCAACTAACCACAAAGACATTGGCACCCTCTATCTGATTTTTGGTGCTTGAGCTGGGATGGTCGGCACAGCTTTAAGCCTGCTAATCCGGGCAGAGCTAAGTCAACCCGGCGCCCTTCTAGGCGACGACCAAATTTATAACGTTATCGTGACAGCACATGCTTTCGTAATAATCTTCTTTATAGTAATGCCCATCATGATTGGGGGCTTTGGAAACTGGCTAATCCCCCTAATGATCGGGGCCCCTGACATAGCTTTCCCTCGAATAAACAATATGAGCTTCTGACTCCTCCCTCCCTCCTTTCTTCTCTTACTAGCCTCTTCAGGCGTTGAAGCTGGTGCCGGAACAGGCTGAACCGTTTATCCCCCTCTCGCTGGAAACTTGGCCCATGCGGGAGCCTCCGTCGATCTAACAATCTTTTCTCTTCACCTAGCAGGAATCTCCTCAATTTTAGGGGCAATTAACTTTATTACTACGATTATTAACATGAAGCCCCCAGCCATCTCCCAGTACCAAACGCCCCTCTTCGTCTGAGCTGTCCTTGTTACAGCAGTTCTCCTCCTCCTCTCTCTCCCGGTCCTAGCCGCTGGAATTACCATGCTTCTAACAGACCGAAACCTCAACACAACCTTCTTTGACCCAGCAGGAGGAGGAGACCCCATTCTCTACCAACACCTCTTCTGGTTCTTCGGCCACCCAGAAGTCTACATTCTAATTCTCCCTGGCTTCGGAATAATCTCCCATATTGTTGCCTATTATTCAGGGAAGAAAGAGCCCTTTGGTTACATGGGAATAGTCTGAGCCATGATGGCCATCGGACTCCTCGGGTTTATTGTCTGAGCCCACCACATGTTCACAGTAGGCATGGACGTAGACACCCGGGCCTACTTTACTTCTGCAACAATGATCATCGCCATCCCCACAGGGGTTAAAGTCTTCAGCTGATTGGCCACCCTCCATGGCGGGGTAATCAAATGAGAGACCCCTCTCCTGTGAGCCCTTGGCTTTATCTTCCTTTTTACAGTTGGGGGCCTAACCGGCATTGTCTTAGCCAACTCCTCCCTTGACATTGTCTTGCATGACACGTACTATGTAGTAGCTCACTTCCACTACGTCCTGTCTATGGGGGCCGTCTTTGCTATTATAGCCGCCTTCGTCCACTGGTTCCCCCTATTTTCGGGATATACCCTCCACAGCACATGAACCAAAATTCACTTTGGGATTATGTTCCTAGGCGTTAACTTAACCTTCTTCCCACAGCACTTCCTAGGCCTCGCAGGGATGCCCCGACGCTACTCCGACTACCCCGACGCTTACACCCTATGAAACACCATTTCCTCAGCCGGGTCCCTAATCTCTCTTGTCGCTGTAGTCCTGTTCCTCTTCATCCTCTGAGAAGCCTTTGCCGCCAAACGAGAGGTTCTATCAGTAGAACTAGCTACCACAAACGTGGAATGGCTTCACGGATGCCCTCCTCCCTACCACACATTTGAAGAACCTGCATTCGTTCAAGTCCAAACAACAAACGAGAAAGGAAGGAATTGAACCCCCATAAACTGGTTTCAAGCCAACTGCATAACCACTCTGCCACTTTCTTCAATAAGACACTAGTAAAACCTGTTATTACATTGCCTTGTCGAGGCAAAATTGTGGGTTAAACCCCCGCGTGCCTTGAGCATAAAGCTATAATGGCACATCCCTCCCAACTAGGATTCCAAGACGCGGCCTCCCCTGTAATAGAAGAACTCCTCCACTTTCACGACCACGCCCTAATAATTGTTATTCTCATTAGCATCTTAGTGCTCTACGTTATTGTTGCCATGGTCTCCACCAAACTAACCAACAAGTACCTCCTTGATTCACAAGAAATCGAAATTATCTGAACCGTCCTCCCAGCCGTCATTCTTATTCTCATCGCCCTCCCCTCCCTTCGAATTCTTTATCTTATGGACGAGATCAACGACCCCCACCTTACAGTAAAAGCAATAGGACACCAGTGATACTGAAGCTATGAGTACACTGACTACAAAGACCTAGGCTTTGATTCATATATGATCCCAACACAAGACTTGGCCCCCGGACAATTTCGTCTCCTGGAGGCAGACCACCGCATGGTCGTCCCTGCTGAATCACCCATTCGGATTCTTGTCTCAGCTGAGGACGTCCTCCACTCCTGGGCTGTCCCAGCCCTCGGGGTAAAAATAGACGCCGTCCCCGGGCGCCTGAACCAAACAGCCTTTATCGCCTCTCGACCAGGAGTCTTCTACGGCCAATGTTCCGAAATCTGCGGGGCAAACCACAGCTTCATGCCAATTGTAGTCGAAGCAGTCCCCCTGGAGCACTTTGAAAGCTGATCCTCCCTCATACTTGAAGACGCCTCACTAAGAAGCTAAACCGGGAATAGCGTTAGCCTTTTAAGCTAAAGACTGGTGGTCCCCAACCACCCTTAGTGCATGCCCCAACTCAACCCTGCCCCCTGATTTGCCATCCTAGTATTCTCATGACTAATTTTCCTAACCGTTATTCCCCCAAAAGTCCTAGCCCACACCTTCCCAAATGAGCCAACAAGCGACACCGAAGAAACTAAAACTGAACCCTGAAACTGACCATGACACTAAGCTTCTTTGATCAATTCTTAAGCCCTTCCTACCTTGGTATCCCCCTTATTGCCCTTGCCCTAGCCCTCCCCTGAATTCTATTTCCAACCCCTTCGACCCGTTGATTAAACAACCGTCTTCTAACCCTTCAAGGCTGATTCATCAACCGCTTCACTCAACAACTCCTTCTCCCCCTCAGCCTCGGAGGCCACAAATGAGCAACCGTCCTAACATCCCTTATACTTTTCCTTATTACCCTCAATATTCTAGGACTCCTGCCATACACCTTCACCCCAACAACCCAGCTCTCCCTTAACCTAGGCTTTGCAGTCCCCCTCTGACTTGCAACTGTGATTATTGGGATGCGAAACCAACCAACAGCTGCTCTTGGACACCTTCTTCCAGAAGGCACCCCAACACTTCTAATCCCCATTCTGATTGTCATCGAAACGATCAGCCTCTTTATTCGTCCCCTTGCCCTAGGGGTACGACTTACAGCAAACCTAACAGCTGGCCACCTGCTTATCGGCCTAATTTCAACAGCAGCTGTTGTCCTTCTCCCAATTATGCCCACAGTAGCCCTTCTTACTACCACCATCCTCTTCCTCCTTACCCTTTTAGAGGTTGCTGTCGCCATGATTCAAGCCTATGTCTTTGTCCTTCTCCTAAGCCTTTATCTACAAGAAAACATCTAATGGCCCACCAAGCACACGCATTCCACATGGTAGACCCCAGCCCATGACCCCTTACCGGCGCAATTGCCGCTCTTCTTATGACCTCCGGTCTTGCAGTCTGATTCCATTTCCACTCCACCACCCTAATAACCCTAGGCCTTATCCTCCTCCTCTTAACCATGTTCCAATGGTGACGAGACATCATTCGAGAAGGCACTTTCCAAGGACACCACACCCCTCCTGTCCAAAAAGGCCTGCGCTACGGAATGATCCTCTTCATCACATCAGAAGTTTTCTTCTTCCTAGGCTTCTTCTGGGCCTTCTATCACGCCAGCCTTGCCCCCACCCCAGAGCTCGGGGGATGCTGGCCCCCTGCTGGGATCCACGCACTTGACCCTTTCGAAGTGCCCCTTCTTAATACTGCCGTACTCCTCGCCTCTGGCGTTACCGTCACATGAGCTCACCACAGCATTATAGCAGGCGACCGTAAACAAGCAATCCAGTCCTTAGGACTAACCATTCTCCTAGGCTTCTATTTTACATTCCTTCAAGCCCTAGAGTACTACGAAGCACCCTTCACGATTGCCGACGGCGTCTACGGCGCCACCTTTTTTGTAGCTACTGGTTTCCACGGTCTTCATGTCATCATCGGCTCTACCTTCCTAGCTGTTTGTCTCCTTCGCCAAATCCAGTACCACTTCACATCAGAACACCACTTTGGCTTTGAAGCTGCCGCCTGGTACTGACACTTTGTCGATGTCGTCTGACTTTTCCTCTACGTCTCCATTTACTGATGAGGCTCATAATCTTTCTAGTATCAACGCTAGTATAAGTGACTTCCAATCATTTGGTCTTGGTTAAAATCCAAGGAAAGATAATGAACGTGATTACCACAGTAATTATCATTACCTCTGCCCTGTCAATTATCCTCACCCTCGTGGCCTTCTGACTCCCACAACTTAACCCTAACGCCGAAAAACTCTCCCCCTATGAGTGTGGCTTTGACCCCCTAGGATCCGCCCGCCTCCCCTTTTCCCTACGCTTTTTCCTAGTCGCTATCCTTTTCCTTCTATTTGACCTAGAGATTGCCCTTCTCCTTCCTCTGCCCTGAGGAGACCAACTAGCAGCCCCTTCTTCAACCTTTACCTGAACTACAGCAGTCCTAGCCCTTCTTACCCTGGGCCTTGCATACGAGTGAGCCCAAGGAGGCCTTGAATGAGCCGAGTAGGCAGTTAGTCCAAAAAAGACCTTTGATTTCGGCTCAAAAAATTATGGTTAAACCCCATGACCGCCTTATGACACCTGTACACTTCAGCTTCACCTCAGCCTTCATCCTCGGCTTCATAGGACTAGCATTCCACCGCACCCACCTCCTCTCAGCCCTCCTTTGCCTAGAAGGCATAATGCTCTCCCTCTACATCGCCCTCTCCCTCTGGGCCCTTCAACTCGAGGCAACAGACTTCTCCGCCACCCCCATGCTTCTTCTCGCATTCTCAGCCTGTGAAGCAAGCGCAGGCCTTGCCCTTCTGGTCGCCACTTCCCGAACCCATGGGACAGACCACCTTCAAAGCCTAAACCTCCTCCGATGCTAAAAATCTTAATCCCAACAATTATGCTCTTTCCAACGATCTGGTTTACCCCCGCCAAGTGGCTCTGGCCTACCTCCCTTATACAAAGCCTAGCAATTGCCCTCGCAAGCCTCTCCTGACTCAGCTGAGCCTCCGAAACAGGATGGTTTACACCAAACCACTACCTAGCCTCTGACCCCCTCTCTACACCCCTCCTGGTCCTCTCTTGCTGACTCCTCCCCCTAATAATTCTAGCCAGCCAAAACCACATCGCCCCAGAGCCCATTAACCGACAACGAACCTATATCTCCCTCCTTACATCTTTACAAATGTTTCTTATCCTAGCATTTGGTGCCACCGAGATTATTATGTTTTATATTATATTTGAAGCTACCCTTATCCCCACCCTCTTCATCATTACCCGCTGAGGGAATCAAACAGAACGCTTAAACGCCGGAACCTACTTTCTTTTCTACACGCTGGCAGGCTCCCTGCCCCTTCTAGTTGCCCTTCTTCTCCTTCAGAAGGACACGGGGACCCTCTCCCTCCTTACCCTTCAATACGCCCAACCCCTTCAACTCTCCACCTGGGGAGACAAACTATGATGGGCGGGCTGCCTCATTGCTTTTCTCGTCAAAATGCCCCTCTATGGGGCCCACCTCTGACTTCCCAAAGCACATGTAGAAGCCCCCATTGCCGGCTCCATGGTCCTGGCCGCAGTCCTTCTGAAACTAGGCGGCTACGGCATGATGCGCATAATGCTTATACTGGATCCCTTAACTAAACACCTCGCCTACCCCTTTATAGCTCTAGCCCTCTGAGGCATTATTATGACCGGCTCTATTTGCCTCCGCCAAACAGACTTAAAATCCCTCATTGCCTACTCCTCCGTCAGCCACATAGGCCTCGTAGCCGGGGGCATCCTTATTCAAACGCCCTGAGGCTTTTCAGGAGCAATTATCCTCATAATCGCACACGGCTTAGCCTCCTCCGCCCTCTTCTGCCTGGCAAACACCAGCTATGAACGAACACACAGCCGAACAATACTCCTTGTTCGTGGGATACAAGCCATTCTCCCCCTAATGGCCACCTGATGGTTCATTGCCAGCCTTGCCAACCTTGCTCTCCCTCCCCTCCCAAACCTCATAGGAGAGCTCCTTATTATCACCTCCCTTTTTAACTGGTCCTACTGAACCCTGCTCCTAACCGGGGCCGGCACTCTTATCACCGCTGCCTACTCCCTCCACCTCTTCCTGACAACCCAGCGGGGCCCCCTTCCAAAACATGTGATCGCCCTTGAGCCTTCCCACACACGAGAACACCTCCTCCTTACACTACACCTGCTCCCCATCACTTTGCTAGTTTTAAAGCCCGAACATATATGAGGGTGATGCTTCTGTAGACATAGTTTAATCAAAACACTAGATTGTGATTCTAGAAACAGGGGTTAAAGCCCCCTTGTCCACCGAGAGAGGCCCGATGGCCGTAGAAACTGCTAATCTCCTGCTCCCGAGGTTAAACCCCTCGGCTCACTCGTGCTTCTAAAGGATAACAGCTCATCCGTTGGTCTTAGGAACCAAAAACTCTTGGTGCAAATCCAAGTAGTAGCTATGTACCCAACTACTTTTGCCCTCACCTCAAGCCTACTGCTTACCATCTCCCTTCTTATCTTCCCTCTACTAACAACCCTAAGCCCTCCCCCCACCAGAAACCCTGGGCACTTACACACGTAAAGACCGCAGTAAAAACGGCATTTTTTGTTAGTCTCCTGCCCCTCTTTATTTTTCTGGACGAAGGAGCAGAAACAATTGTTACCAACTGACAATGAATGAACACCCTCACCTTCGATATTAACCTGAGCTTTAAATTTGACCACTACTCTATTATTTTCACCCCCATTGCCCTCTATGTCACCTGATCAATTTTAGAGTTCGCCTCCTGGTATATGCACGCAGACCCAGATATAAACCGCTTCTTCAAGTACCTCCTCCTCTTTCTGGTAGCGATAATTATTCTCGTGACTGCTAATAACATGTTTCAACTTTTTATCGGATGAGAAGGCGTAGGTATTATGTCTTTTCTTCTCATCGGCTGATGATACGGCCGAGCTGACGCCAATACGGCTGCACTCCAAGCTGTCCTCTACAACCGAGTAGGCGACATTGGCCTCATTCTAAGCATAGCTTGGTTTGCAACCAACCTCAACTCCTGAGAGATCCAACAAATGTTCGCCTCCTCGAAAGACTTTGACCTAACCTTGCCCCTCCTTGGCCTCATCCTCGCCGCAACAGGAAAGTCCGCACAATTTGGACTTCACCCCTGACTGCCCTCTGCCATAGAAGGCCCTACTCCTGTCTCTGCCCTCCTACACTCAAGCACGATGGTCGTTGCAGGCATTTTTCTCCTCATCCGCCTCAGTCCCCTAATGGAGAACAACCAAACAGCCCTCACCACCTGCCTCTGCCTGGGCGCCTTCACCACGCTCTTCACCGCCACCTGTGCCCTCACCCAAAATGATATCAAAAAGATCGTAGCCTTCTCAACATCTAGCCAACTGGGCCTGATAATAGTAACAATTGGCCTTAATCAGCCCCAACTTGCATTCCTCCATATCTGCACCCACGCATTCTTCAAAGCGATGCTCTTCCTGTGCTCAGGCTCCCTTATCCACAGCCTTAATAATGAACAGGACATCCGAAAAATGGGAGGCCTTTATAACCTCGCCCCCTTCACCTCCTCCTGCATTACCATTGGAAGCCTCGCCCTTACCGGCACCCCCTTTCTAGCTGGGTTTTTCTCAAAAGATGCCATTATCGAAGCCCTTAACACGTCGTACCTGAACGCCTGAGCCCTAACCCTCACCCTCCTTGCTACCTCGTTCACTGCTGTATACAGCATTCGCATGATCTTCCTTGTCTCTATAGGCCACCCCCGCTTCCTCCCCCTGTCTCCCATCAATGAAAACAACCCCTCCATTATCAACCCTATTAAACGCTTAGCCTGAGGGAGCATTGTTGCCGGCCTTATTATTACCTCCAACTTTCTCCCCTCGAAGACCCCTGTCATAACCATGCCCCCTCTCCTAAAACTTAGTGCCCTCATTGTTACTATCCTAGGCCTCCTTATTGCCCTTGAACTAGCCTCTTTAACCAACAAACAGCACAAAATTACCCCCAACCTTGTGGCCCACAACTTCTCTAACATGTTAGGCTTCTTCCCCGCCGTCGTACACCGCCTAGCCCCCAAACTCAACCTAGCCCTTGGACAGACCATCGCTACCCAAACACTCGACCTCACATGGCTAGAAAAAGTTGGACCAAAAGCAGCCTCTACTTCCCATCTCCCCGCTATTAACCTAACTAACGAAGTCCAACAAGGCCTAATTAAAACGTACCTAAGCCTCTTTTTCTTAACCCTCGCCCTTGTCGTTCTCCTAACCTCCTTCTAAACTGCCCGCAAAGTCCCACGACTGAGCCCCCGAGTAAGTTCAAGCACAACAAACAGGGTTAAAAGAAGCACTCAAGCACACACAACCAGCATCTCACCCCCGGAAGAGTATATTAAAGCCACCCCACTAGTGTCCCCCCGCAAGACACTAAACTCCTTAAGCTCGTCTACCACGACCCAAGACCCCTCATATCAGCCCCCTCAGAAATAGCCCCCTAGTAGCACGACCCCTACTGAGTATGCTGCCACGTACCCCAAAACAGAGCGGTCCCCCCAAGACTCAGGAAAGGGCTCTGCAGCCAGCGCTGCCGAGTAAGCAAAAACCACTAACATCCCTCCTAGATAGATTAAAAAGAGCACTAAGGACAAAAAAGATCCTCCATGCCCCACCAAGACCCCACACCCTGCCCCCGCTGCTACAACCAACCCCAGAGCAGCAAAGTAAGGCGCAGGATTAGACGCTACCCCCACTAATCCTAAAACTAAACCAATTAAAAACAAAGACACAAGATAAGTCATAATTCTTGCCCGGGTTTTAACCAGGACCAGCGACTTGAAAAACCACCGTTGTTATTCAACTACAAGAACCCTAATGGCCAGCCTTCGAAAGACCCATCCCCTCTTAAAAATTGCCAATGACGCCCTAGTAGACCTCCCTGCGCCCGTCAACATCTCCGCCTGGTGAAACTTTGGCTCCCTTCTGGGCCTTTGCCTAGCTGCACAAATTCTTACCGGGCTATTTTTAGCTATACACTACACCTCTGACATCTCCACAGCATTTTCATCCGTAATCCATATTTGCCGGGACGTTAACTACGGCTGACTTATCCGAAACATACACGCTAACGGCGCATCCTTCTTCTTCATCTGTATCTACCTTCACATCGGACGGGGCCTCTACTACGGGTCCTACCTTAATAAAGAAACCTGAAACATTGGAGTTATTCTACTACTCCTAACAATAATAACAGCCTTCGTAGGTTACGTCCTTCCATGAGGCCAAATGTCCTTCTGAGGCGCTACAGTAATCACCAACCTCCTCTCCGCTGTTCCCTACGCCGGTGAAGCGCTAGTCCAATGAATTTGAGGGGGCTTCTCTGTAGACAATGCTACCCTTACCCGTTTCTTTGCCTTCCACTTCCTTTTCCCCTTCGTAATTATTGCCGCCACGGTTCTCCACCTCCTCTTTCTCCACGAAACGGGCTCAAATAACCCAGCCGGCGTAAACTCTGACGCAGACAAGGTCTCCTTCCACCCCTACTTCACCTACAAAGACCTCCTGGGCTTTGCTATTCTCCTTTTATTATTAATATCCTTTGCCCTCTTCTCCCCCAACCTCCTGGGAGACCCAGACAACTTCATCCCCGCCAACCCCCTTGTCACCCCGCCCCACATCAAGCCAGAGTGGTATTTCCTCTTTGCTTACGCCATCCTCCGGTCAATCCCTAATAAACTAGGAGGAGTCCTCGCCCTCCTCTTTTCCATCCTGGTCCTAATGATCGTCCCCATCCTCCACACTTCTAAACAGCGGGGGCTCACCTTCCGCCCAGTCACTCAGCTTCTCTTCTGAAGCCTTGTTGCAGACGTAATAATTCTTACATGAATCGGAGGCATGCCCGTAGAACACCCCTATATTATTATTGGCCAACTAGCTTCAGTAATCTACTTCTCTATTTTTCTCGTCTTCCTCCCCGCCACCGGCTGAGTCGAGAACAAGGCACTCAATTGAAACTGCCCTAGTAGCTCAGTGTGAGAGCACCGGTCTTGTAATCCGGGGGCCGGAGGTTAAATTCCTCCCTAGCGCTTTAAGGCCCCACCTCCACACAACCATTTACCCTATATTTTATATAGTGCAGGCATTAAAGCATGCACAAACAAAACACACCGACCTCTGCCACCCGAAACATCCCCAACAGGGTCCAGGCCCCTCAGAAGGAGAAGATTTTAACTCCCACCCTTAACTCCCAAAGCTAAGATCCTAAATTAGACTACCCTCTGACAATCGCCACCCGCCACCTTATGTCCTTTAACTATTATTTGTACTAGAAAACCTATCTTCTTATATAAAACTTCTGGTTATGCTTAAAGCTCTTTCACGTACCTCTCCCTATAAGGTTGCACTACTTCTAATGCTCACTTGAGTATATATGCTTTAAATACATATATGTACTTCCCCATTATATGCTTTAACACATATTATCTAGTACATATATGTATAATCACCATTAATAGGTAGTACTCATATACCATATGTACATTAACACACCATCATCATTACTTGTACGGACACATATGCTTTACTACATAACTGTGATAAGTTCATAATAAGCCCCCCATATTATTAATTTAAACATACTATGTATTATCCTCATAAAATTGTATTTAAGCACTTGCATTAAATTAAGATTATTCTAAAAATCAGGTACATTAAGTGTATTTATAACACAATATGAATAAGTACAAGGGGTTTATCTAATAAGTACACACTATGTATTATCAGCATATCACTATATTAACCTGATTCTCCTTGTAAGTAACAAACATATGGTGTTTCCTCGGATTATGTTTTGGGACACCGTACAATCTAACTTGACCCTAACAACAATTACCGAGAAAACAATTAATCAAAATATCTTTCCGTTCCAACAACTACACAAGATAAGCAAAGCACAAATTGTTTTTATACCATCTTTACGTACCTTCGCCCCCATAGGGTGTAAAATAATTGTCTAATCTTTTAAATCACCCGCAAGTCCTGCTCTAAATGGTTACTTATGGAATGATGGGGGTCAAGGGCACAAATCGTGGGGGTAGATCACGGTGAATTATTACTGGCATTTGGTTCCTATTTCAGGTCCATTGATGGCTTAAGCCCTCCCACAGTGAGAGTTCCTTCCATCACGATGGTGGAGTCTATCTCGACTCTTAACCCAGTCAGCAACGGCGCCTAATTAGATGCATGTGGTTCTCTTTTTTTTCTCCCTTCAACGTGCATTACAGAGCGCATACTAAGGATAACAGACACGGTGGTACTATTTCTTGCTCTCCTGTATAGGGTATGAGAGGCGGAAAGACTTTCCTGGATAACCACAAAAATAGTTATCAGGTGCATAAGGTTAAAAATTTTCTTCTAGAATCTTTAATATATGCCTTTTTGTTTTGGTATACCCCCCTACCCCCCTTACTCCGGATTGTCTATTCATTTTCTATAAGACTATAGAACGAGTGCTGACGCGGAGGGAGGATCTTTTCTACCCTGTAAGAACACATACTACTTGGATTTAGTTGTTAAATTTTTATGTTTTTTTTGATAAAATTGTTGTTGCACCACTAACTTTTTATTATATAGCCAATTTTTGTTGTCAAGAGTTAAAAAAGTTTTCTCCTGACTTCTCATTGTATAATTTAGTTTTCCCTCTTCCTCTACCCGACCCTTCTAAGGACTTTTTATTGTGTGGCTCTCTGCCGAAAGCCCCTCCCAATTTTTTCGCATCCCCATTATTTTCATTGTATCACCAAAAAAAACTTTTTTGAAAAATTTATCTCACACTCCCGGCTTTTCATTCTTGTTTTTTTAACCAAAAACACCTCATCACTCGTCACATGGTATTCTATTGCACAAACCGGACACTCTCCCCACTTTTCATTCTCTCCCCGAAATTCCTCAAAACACGTCAGGATTTTTTTTTTATAGTAATCGCTTTTTTTGAAAATTTTCAAAAAATTTCAAAAAATTTTAAAAAATTTTAAAAATTACTTTTTTTCGAAAAAATCCCCAAAAAACACTTAAATATTTACCAAGAAAATCTCAAGAAAATTTTGCCAAAATTCAAGTTTTTTTTTTTTTTTGGCCAAAAATTTTCAAATTTTTAATAATTCAAACTTTTGTAAAATTTCCAAAAATTATTATTAATCATTATTATTAATCATTATTATTAATCATTATTATTAATCATTATTATTAATCATTATTATTAATCATTATTAATAGTAATAACTACATTTT